>NW_007732218.1:56871-66428 GCF_000696425.1 Galeopterus variegatus | reverse complement strand
GCTGAACGATAAATGCTGGCGTGGTTGCGGAGAAAAAGGAACTCTCTTACATTGTTTGTGGGAATGCATAATGGTGCAACCCCTATGGAAAATGGTTTGGAGGTTCCTCAAACAGCTGAAGATAGATCTACCATATGACCCAGCTATCCCACTGCTGGGAATATATCCAAAGGAATGGCAATCTCTGTCTTTTAATTGTTGCATTTAGACCATTCACATTTAAAGCGATTATTGATATTATTAAACTAATATCTACTGTATTTGTAACTGTTTTCTATTTATTGCACCTTTTAAAATCTTCCTCCTTTTCCCCTGCATTTTCTCCCTTTTTTAAAAACCGAAACATAATTGATTGTACATATCTGTGGGATACAGAGTTGAATATCAATACCTGTGTGCAATATGTGATGCTCAAATCAGGATAATTAGTATATTCAATATTATACAATGTAATAGTTTTTCTTGGCCCTTTACCAATTCCTCCCTTATTCCCTCTCCATCTCCCCCTTTCCCACCACTGGTAACTTCAGTTCTGTTCTCTCCTTTTGGAAGTTCAATGTATTATTGTGATTGTTGTATCTTTCTTTCTTTTTTTATTTATTTGTTAATTTTTTAGCTCCCCCTTATGATTGAGAACGTGGTATTTCTCTTTCTGTGCTTGGCTTATTTCACTTATAATTTTCTCTAAGTTCATCCATATTGCTGAGAATGGCAGGATTTCATTCTTTTTATGGCAGAGTAGTATTCATTGTGTATATATACCACATTTTCCTTATCCAGTCATCCAGCTATGGACATTTAGGTTGGTTCCTACTCTTGGCTATTGTAAATAAAGCTGTGATAAACATGGGCATGCAGCTGACATCTATAGTCAAATACAGCAGTTAAATCTTGTTTTGTATTCATTCTGACAATCTCTGTCTTTGAATTGGTGCATTTAGACCATTCACATTTAAAGTGATTATTAATACTATTGGATTAATATCTACTATGTTTATAATTGATTTCTACTTATTGCACTTAAAAAAAAATCTTCCCCCTTTTTTCCCTGCATTTTCTGGTTTCATATGATTCCATTTTATCTCCTGTATTTGCATATCAATTACAGTTCCTTTTTCGATTTTTTTTAGTGGTTACTCTATAGTTTGCAATATATATTTACAATTAATGTGTCTACCTCTTCATGTATAGCACAGATACCATGTAAAAGACTATTCCCAATTCTTCCCTACCATCTCTTGTGATATTGTGGTCATTCATTCTACTCATCTGTGTGATATAATCACACAATACATTGTTACTGTTATTGCTTTACATAAACAATTAATGTTCAATCAATTAATAAGAAAAACAAAACTTTTTATTTTATGTTCATTTTTTCCTTCCCTGACACTTTTCCTTTCTTTATGTGGATCCAAGGTTCTGACCTGTATCATTTTCCTGCTCCATGAAGAACTTCTTTAATATATTTTGCAGGGCAGACCTGCTAATGATGAATTCTTTAAATTTTTGTTTATGTGAGAAAGTCTTTAGTTTTCCTTCACTTTTGAAGGATAATTTCACTGAATGTAGAATTCTAGGTTGGTGGGTTTGTTTCTTTCAACACTTTAAATATTTCATTTCATTCTCTTCTTGCTTGCATAGTTTCTTGTGAAAAGTCATCTGTAATACTTTTCCTTGTTTATCTATAGGTAAGTTTTTTCCTCTTGCTTTTTTGAAGGCTTTCTCTTTGTCCAGTTTTCTGAAATTTGAATAAGATATTCCTAGATGTAGTTTTTTGTTTTTGTTTTGGAGTGGTTTTTTGTTTTGTTTTGTTTTGTTTTTTTGGTGTTTATCCTTCTTAGTGTTGTCTGAGCTTACTGCATCTGTGGTTTAGTGTCTGTAATTATTTTGTAAAATTCTTGGTCATTTTTATTTTAAATATATTTTCTCCATTCTCTCTTTTCCTTCTGGTATTTCAATTGTACATATTACACTTTTTGAAACTGTCAGTTCTTGGATGTTCTATTGTGAGTTTTAAATTCTATTTTGTCTTTGCATTTCTGCTTGGGAAGTTTCTATTGACCTGTCTTCAAGTTCACTGATTCTTTCTTCAGCCATGTTTATATAGTCTGTTGAACCCATCAAGGACATGCTTCATTTTTTTGTACAGGGTTTTTGATTTCTTGCATTTCCTTTTGATTCTTTCTTAGAGTTTCCATATTGCTGTTTACATTGCTCATCTGTTCTTGCATTTTTCTATCTTTTTATTAGAGTCCTTAACCTATTAGTCATTGTTATTTTAAATTCACTCTTTGATAATTCCAAAATCTGTGTCATATCTGAGTCTGGTTATGATGCACACTTTGTCTCTTCAGACAAAATTTTAAATTTTAAATTTTGAATTTTTTGCTTTCAGTGTGCCTTGTAATTTTTTGTTGAAAGCCAGACATGATGTTTTGAATAATAGAAACTGAGGTAAAAGGTATTTAGTTTGAGGCTTTATTTTAATCTGGCTAGAAGTTGGGCTGCTTAATGTTTTTTATAGCTGTTAGGTACCAGAGGCTTCAAATTCCTCTACGTCCTTGTTTTTGTCTTGTCCTTAAATATTGGCTGTGCCTTGCAGCTTTCATCTGTAATCTACTGTTATTATACCGAAGCACTGATATGGTGGTAATATGTGGAAGAGGAGAAACTTCTATAATCCTGTGATCAAATCTCCATCTTTTAGTGTAATTGTGTCCCTAGGCTATGACCTCAACTGTTTTTTAGCTTCCTCTTAGGTGAGACAGGAAGGCTAAAGGTGACTGAAGTTTGGTAAATATTCTTTCCTCTAGGTGGCATAAGGCTCTGGTAAAATCCTTGCCAGAGTATTATAGTAAATAAAATAATAAGAGTAAGTCTTTATTATGGAGAATGCTTGGGGCATATTCCAAAATGGTTACATTTCCCCTCCCTCTGCCAGAACTATAAGGAAAATTTTTTTTGGCTCTTCATCATGAAGACCCAGTGTATTTTCTGGAGGAAAACTCATGGAAATACAGGAGCCCCTCTAAGAGTGTGGCCCCAGGAATTTCTAACATTACAACACATTCAGCCTCCAGCAATTTATCAAAATTACTATTTAAAGGTCTCTGCAAGTTTGTGTGGCGGCTTCTGCTTCAGGTAAGCAGATTTTGGCTATGGTTCTCTGTATTTGCTTCTCTACAGATTTCACTATCACACTTTACCCTGCAACCTAAATTCTCTGAGCCTAACAAAAATAACTGATCTTTTTGTTGGTTTTAAGGGTTTATCTTATTGTTAGAATGGAAGTGATAATTTCTGACTCCTTCCATGTCAGAGCTAAAACGGCAAGTCCAATGTATTTAATTTTAATTAATTTAAATTTAAGTATAAAAACTGATGTTCAAATCAGCTATTAGAAAATTTTAAGTATGTTTAGAAAATTTGGGTATGGGAATCTATTTTTTCAGCTGTAAATTCTATTAAATCATATAGATCGTGTGTTTTCATTGATTTGTAATGATAAACACACTAATAATATTGATTTGATCATCACGTACTATACACAAATACTGATAGTCAACTCTGTACCCCATAAATATGTATAATTAATTATGTTTCAATTCAAAAAACAAATTAAAAAAAAAGAAAAATTTATCATCCAAATTGAGATGTGCTAAAGTGTAAAATACACAGCAGATTTCAAAGTCTCGGTATAGAAAAAGAATGTAAAGATATCCCATTAATGTTTTTTGGTGTTGATTGAATATTGAAATGATATTATTTTGAATACATTGGGTTAAAGGAAATCATTAAAATTAATTTTGCCTGTTTCTTTTTAGATTTTTAATGTAGCTACTAGAAAATTTCAAATTACATACGTGGCTTACATATTTCCAATTGCCAGTTATCCTACCATTCCTAGATTTCTATTTGGTTAGTGATTCATGGTGATCATTTTATACACACACACACACACACACACACACACACGTGGATACACACATATATCTATTACATACTAGAGTGATATTAAAAAATAATAGCACTCAGTATGACAAGGAACCCAACCAACCAGTTTTGCTAACTCAAATAGGAAAGATGCCAGCTGTAAACAAATGGTCTGATCAGTCTAGTGTTCAGTGATGAAAATCAGCTGTGCATACATATGTAAGCATATCTGTTACATATTTGTGCTTTTATATTTATGTAATAGATTCTCAGAATGGGGAACATGTGGTGGAAGGGTATGCATACTTTAAATTTTAACAAATATTGTTGGATGGCTTTCAAAAAAGGCTGCAATACCTCACATTTCCACCAAAAATGTATGAAAGTAGACTGTCTTTATGTCACTGTCCACAGATATTGTCACTAGCTTTTGGCAGTGTAATGAGTGAGAAGTATAAACTGTTAATTTAATTTGCATCCTTGACTAGTAGTGAAGCATAGCAACTGTTTATATATTTACTAGCCATTTGGGGCTTGCTCTTTCTTATATTTACTTTTATCTATGGTTAGTCTTATTTATTTTAGCTTTCTACTTCTTTTTAGGTCAAGGTTTTGGTAATTAATATTTTTATAAAAATGATCAATCTCCTTTGTTGCCATAAGGTTGGACATAGTAATATCTTTTAATTCTTTTAACCTTCTCTGCATTTGCAGCTGTGTCTACATTTTTATTCCTAGCCTCATATGTTTGTTTTCTCTTTTTTGTTCTTAATCGAGCTTGCTTTTATCCTTTCTACCTTTTTTCTGTTTCATTGATTTCAACTTTTATCTTAACATATTCTTTCTACTTTGGTTTATTTTGTTGTTTATTTCTAACTTCCTAAGATAAGTACTAAATTCTTTTATTTTTAATTTTTTTAAAAAAGTGATAACATTGAATGCTATAAGTTTTCCTTTCATGCAAATTTACTGTGTACCACAGATTTTGGTAGAAAATTGTTCTTTTTATTGATTTGTAGAATCTTATAATTTCAGGTTTAATGTTTTTTGATCCAAGGATTACCTGGAAGTGTGTTTCTTAATTTTCATATACATAATTTGTTTATCATTTATGTTTCTTTTTTTTTTTTTCCTTTTTGTCTTTTTTCGTGACCAGCAACGGATCGCAACCCTCAGTGTTGCGCCCGTACCGGACCGGGACCGGCAACGGGATCGCAACCCTCGGTGTTGCTTCCGCACCTCGCTCAGCCAGTGAGCGGCCGGTCTGTATGTGGGATCCGAACCCTCGGCAGGAGCACAGCCGCACTCCCAAGTGGCGCACTGTAGCAGTGCGCCACCGGGCCAGCCCATGTTTCTTTATTTCTAATTCTCTGGAATTATGATTAGAAAAGGTAGAGTGTTAACACAAAGATTTTTTTTTTCTTCTTCCCTTTCTCTCCCTCCTTTGTTGCTTCTCCTCCTCCTTTTGTTCTTGTTAAGTTTATGACTTTCTCTGAAGTCAATTACATAATTGATTTTTGTAAATGCCTCATGGTATATGAAATACTGGCATATTACTTTTTTGAGGCTTGTTTGATTCTATACATTATCTATTAAATCAAGTTGATTGATAGTATTGCTCAATTTTTCCAAGTTCTTCTTTGCCCACTAGCTGTAGCTAATTCTAAAATATTTCTTCTGTTGTTTCTCTCTACAATTATATTTTTATCTCATTTCCTTGGATTTCTATTAAGTTTTCCTTACATATTTAGCTACTGTGCTTTTTTTTTTTGCATAAAGTATGCATTTTATCTTTACCTTGTTTGATCTTAACCTTAAATTCCATTTTATCTAATTTTAGTACTATTATTCCTATACATCTTGTGTTCTGACACCAATTCTCTGTCACCAACTGAGTGTCCTACAATTCAATTCAATTCTGACACTCACTGCCTGGTATTAGTGTCAGATCCAACCAGTTAAACAGCAAGGTTCCCAACAAGACAGCCCTTTCTTCAGATGCCAGCTGTAACTGGGGTCACTGGGCTACCCACACTACTGTCTGACTTGGCTACAAATTTGGGGATTCCCATGAGCCCCCTTCAGTTTCAATAACACTAGAATGAATCACGGAAATCACCAAAACTTGTACTTACAACTACAGTTTATTATAAAGGATATAACTCAGGGACAACCAAATAAAAGAGACACATAGGGCCAATTCTAGGAGGGAGGGACCGAGACACAGAGTGTCTGTGCCCTCTCCCAAGGAGTCAGGGCATGTCACCTTCCTTACAGTGTATTCACCAACCAGGAAGCTCCTGGTCCTGAATTTTCAGTATCCTGAATTTTCTTTATTGGGGTCTTACTATATATATAGGCAGGCATGATTGATTAAATCATTGGCCCTCCCTTCTCTGTAGGTCAGGCAACTGAAAGTTTCAGCCTCTAACCATGAGTTTGTTTGAGGTCGGTCCTTACCTTGAAGCCATCTAACACCTGCATCGCACCCCCACTCCCCCGCCAGCAGTCATCATTAGCGTAACAAAGATATTCCTATTACTCAGGAAATCCTGAGAGTTTCTGAAGCTTTTGAAGCTCTCTTCCAGAAACTGGGTACAAAGACCATATATATATATATACACACATTGTTTACTATACTACACATTTCTTTGTGCATCCTTTTATTTTAACCTTTCCTTATAACAAGTTTTTAATAATGATTCCTATAAATAATATATAGGTAGGCATTTAAAAACCCTGACAGCCTCTGTCTTTTAATGGGAGAATTCAGTTCATCCTTGTTTAATATTAATGACTGATAGAGTTGATTACATTATCTTTTTCTTCTTTTATACTTAATAGTACACTTGTTTTATCTTTTTTTCTTATTGCTAATGTTAGCCAGTTTTATTCCTTTTTGTTCCATGTTCATTTGGGAATTTTTGGTCATTTTCAATTCACTTAATGGTTATCTTCTCTTTCCCAGCACTAAAAATCAAAAATATATTATTCTATCTTATGTATAAACAAGAAGCTATTTCCCCCCATTAAATAAAAGACAGCAGCACCAAAATGGAGTCACTCGTGCTAATGTTGTTTACATCTGAGAAATTAGGAGAGAGATGATGTAACAGCCTGAACAGAAGTGACTCCATTTTGTTAAACCTTTGAATTTAAAAACTTGCTGTCTCCTGTAACCTAAACCATATAGCCTGAAGCTAATTGCCGGAACACAATGTCTCTTGCTCTCACATTGTATAAAACAATTAGAGAAAAATTATTAACTGAGATGGTCATTCTTTACTAGCTTATTAACCTGACCTTATTTGTGAATAACAGGAACTGAACCTGTGGAGAATGAAGCATGACGCTAGTCAGTTCCCATCCAGGAAGCTCCTTGACGATTATCTGAAACACTCAAGCATGTCTGCGCGTCCCGACTTGGTCACCATAAATCAATTTTTCACCACAGACCCCTATAAAATCCTTTGGTAAACCTGGGAGAGGCAGAGATGGTCTTTGAGACATAAGTCCACCATGTCCCCAGGCTGCAGGCTTCCTGATTAAAACCTACCTCTCCTTACACCAACTTTGTCTCTCAATTATTGGCTACTGAGCAGCGAGCAAATGGATCTTTGAGGTCCCGGTAGCAATGATAGCCAAATCCCATTAAGCCCAGATTCTCTATAAGAAGATTAACTTTGAAAGGAGCAATTTGCTTTTTGTTCCTTGTTTCTGCTGTCTTCAGCCTTTTCTACCTGTAAAGCCCATAACTCTGTTCAGCTCACTGGACTTCCTTCTATTATGTAGATGAGATGCTGCCCAATTCATAAATTGCTAATAAAAGACAATTAGATTCTTAACACTCAATTTGTTGAAATTTTGTTCTTTGCCACCTCACTGTTTTATTCCCCATTATCCCCTGATCCCACCCCAAATAAGGTGAGACAGAATACTTCTACTGCCACCCTTTTCACTCCCCACCGCCACAGCTCCCCCACTCACTCTGATTGGCTGAGTTAGTTTAGGATTTTTTTGTGGTAGATTAATTTTAGAAATTTTCTTATAAAATGTCTCTTATTTCAAGTGTCCTCATTTAGCACTCATATATTCCCAGAAATTATCATGATCTATTTAGATTTACATATACATGTGATGGCAGGATCAGGAGGGGGTGGAGAGAGAGGAGAGGGAAGATATCAAAATTTGTTGTGCACTCTTTTCTTCCCACTTCATCTTCAACATACGAGCACTTTATCATGAGATCTGCTTGAGTCACTTGTTCTTTGATTTAGAACCCTTCTGTCTTAGCCCATTCAGACTGCTATAATACAATACCATAAACGGGTTGGCCTAATAAGGAGCGGAAATTTATTTCTTACAGTTCTCAAGGCTGGGAAGTCCAAGACCAAGGTGCGAGCAGATTTGATGTCTGGAGAGGACCCATCTTTTATGTAGGTAATCTATTTCATTAGTTTCTAGTTTATTCTTTCTGTATCTCTTTATGCAAAATAAGGAGATATATGTATATTTTATTATTCCCCCCATTTCTTACATAAAAGGTAGCGTACTGTATACGCTCTCACTTTGCTTTCTTCACTTAACAACATATGCTGGAAACCACTCCAATCAACTATAGTGATTTTTTTTCACACTTTTTAAACAGCTGCATAGCACAGTTACTCCATTGTTTGGTTGTGCTGTAGTTTAGTTTTTCAACTAATATCCTATGTACAGGTATTTAGGTAGCTTCAATATTTTGTAATTTTAAATAATGCTAAAATAAACAATCCTGTGTGTTTATATTTTATTAGAGGGTTCTCTTCAGGATAAATTTCTAGAAGTAGGATTGGTGGGTCAAAGGGTAAATGAATATGCAGTTTTGTTAGATATTCCCCTACAAGGGAATTTGTACTCCCACCAGCAATTTGAGAGTGATTATTTACTCATGTCTCTCTAAAAAAGTTTTTTGTCAAACTTTTCAATATTTGCCAATCTGATTGTGAGAAAAGGCTTGTAAGGGAAACTTTTGAGTTTACTAATCATGAGTAAAGTTGGATATCTTTTAGGGTCATTTTAATACAATTTTGATGACTTGTCTGCTTGTGTCTTTTGTCCATTCTTCTGATTTTTGGTCATTTCTACCCCAACTTTTAGGAGTTTTTTGTAAACTAATTATATCAGCCTTCTAACACATATTTTAAATATTTTTCTACCACTTTGTCAATTGTCTTTTGATTTTGCTTATTGTGTTTTTTGCCATAAGGATTTTTTAAAAGTACTCAAATTTATAAATATTTGATTTTATTGTATTTGGATTTTTAGTTATAGTTATAAAGCTTTCATACCCAGCCTATAGAAAAATTACCCCACATTTTTCTAGTATTTATATATATATATATATATATATATTTTTTTTTTTTTTTTTTTCCTTTTTTGTCCTTTTTACTGACCGGTAACGGGATCGCAACCCTCGGTGTCGCACCCGTACCGGGGACCGGCAACGGGATCGCAACCCTCGGTGTCGCGCCCGCACCGCGCTCAGCCAGTGAGCGGGAACCGGTATCCACATGGGATCCGAACCCTCGGCGGGAGCGCCGCCGCACTCCCAAGCGGCGCACTCTCCAGTGCGCCACTGG
>NW_007732218.1:7757-56860 GCF_000696425.1 Galeopterus variegatus | reverse complement strand
TTTTTTTTTTTTTTTATATATATATTTTTTTTTTTTTTTTTTTTTCCTTTTTTGTCCTTTTTACTGACCGGTAACGGGATCGCAACCCTCGGTGTCGCACCCGTACCGGGGACCGGCAACGGGATCGCAACCCTCGGTGTTGCGCCCGCACCGCGCTCAGCCAGTGAGCGGGAACCGGTCTCCACATGGGATCCGAACCCTCGGCGGGAGCGCCGCCGCACTCCCAAGCGGCGCACTCTCCAGTGCGCCACTGGGCCGGCCCATTTATAAAGTCCATCATTTCCAGTAAGTTAAGATTCCCCTGTGTATTAGTCTGTTTCTGTTGCTTATAACAAAATACACAGAACTGGATAATTTATAAAGAAAACAAAATTTATTGCTTACAGTTTCAGAAACTAAGAAGTCCAAAATCCAGGGAACACATCTGGTGAAGGCTTTCTTTGGTGGTGACTTCAGTGATGGCCGGGTATCACATTGCAAAATGGCAGAGCAGAGAGAGACTAACCTTCCCATTCATTCTCCTTTCACAGCCCTCAGAACCATGCTCATGACCACCGTTTTTAATCCATTCACTATGGCATGGCCCTACACTCTACTCACCTCTTCAGGGCTCCAGCTTTCAATTACCATAATAGGATTTCCCACCCTCCACAATTACAATGGGGATTAAGTTTGAAGGGGACATTCAAACCAAGGTGCACTGTAATCATATACTATTTTCATTACATTTTTGGGCCTATATCTGGACTCAATTTTATTTAAGTGTCTGTCAATTTAATATAACAGTACAACACAATTTTATTTATAGAGACTTTATCATATATTTTAATATATCTGGTATGTGAGGCTGGTTCTCCCTACAGCTTTTCGTATTTAGAATTTTCCTAACAGTTCTTGAATGCTTATTTTTTCAGTGTAAAATTCAGCACGTGACTCTAGAAAAAAAAACTTGATATTTTTATTTGGATTGCATTAAATTTATAAATTAATTTAGGGATAACATCCTATTCAAATACACGGAATGTGTTTCCAGTGGTTCAAATATACTTTTGTATCTATCAGGGGTTAAGTTTTCTTATGTAGGTTTTGCTCATTTTATGTAAATTTTATTCTTGAGTATTTTATCTTTTTGTTGCCATTTTAAATGTGTCCTTTCTTGGTATCTTTTAATCAGTTACAGTTTGTGTATATGAAGACTATTGATTTTTGTATGTTAAATTTTATATCTTGCTACTCTACTAAGTTTTTTTAATCATTCGAGGGGTTTTTTGGGGGAGGTTTCTAGGTATACTATTATACAATTATATCATCTACAACAGACAGTTTTATCTCTTTTCCAATTCTTATATCTCTAGTTGTTTTCTTTTTATTTGCGTTAGCTATAATCTCCATGACAATATTAAATAGTAGAGGAGGTATTAGGTATCTTTGCTTTGTTCTTGACCATAGTGGAAATGGCTTTAGTGTTTTACCATTTAGTAAAATATTGACTGTAGGAGTGAGGTATATAGATTTTATGTTAGGCTATGCCCATCGATTACTATTTTGAGTATTTTTAAAAATTGGGAATGATTATTGAAGTTTGTTTAAGTCTTTTTCCCCTTAGATGTATTAATATAAACAAAATTACCTCAATTTATAATGATATATATAGTTATAGTTGTAGGTAAAAAACGTTGACAATTACATTTGTCTGATACCATTTATCAGCTGAAGTAACCTTCTTTGATGCTTTGTCTTCAATTCTATCTTGTTTAAAGCTAACATTTGCCAATCTTGATATCTTGCTATTAGCACTGGCATATATTTTCTGTACATTATTATTATAATAAGTGCAGTAGTTTGTTATCTAATACACTGTTGTGTGGCACCTGTGCAATTCTTCCTTGTTGACAACCCAAATGCTCGTTGGCTTCCTTTCAAGTATTTGCAAAGCATATTACACTTCTGGGATGGAATCTATGGGAGAGCCAGATATACCTAGGGACTCACACATGTATAAATGGATGAAACAGCCTTGAGAAAGAGTTTAGAATGTGAGGAAAGGGAGACCTGGTAATGAGCCCTTAGGTACTCCAACATTTAATTCCTGGATATAAGGGGCTTAGAATAGGGAGAATGGGTAAGATATAATATTAAATGAGAGGAAAATTCAACAGCTGAAAATTTTCTAAAATTTTAAAGATATGTGTGACTCATCTCCTCGTATCTCTGGCTCAGATGTCTCCAAGCCTATATACTCGGCTGCCTACTTGACACCTCTTCTGGATATTTCAAAGGCACCTCAAATTTACATGCCCCAAATCGATCAATTTCTTCCCACTTCCCACTCTCCCAAAGAAAATAAATAATTCAGTTATGTAAGCCCACAACTTAAGCATTATCTTTGCTATTTCTCCTATACCCCCCAAACTGAATCTGCCATCAAGATCTAACTTAACTTCTCAAGTACTTGTTGAATCTGTTCACTTTCTCCATCTCCACCATCACTGTACATTAGACCACCATTATATTTCACCTGGACAATCATAAGAGCCTTTCTAGCCATTTCCTTGTATTGACTCTAGCTCCCCTCCATTTTGATGGCAAAATAGTAGGCAGAGCAGTCTTTTCAAAATAAAGTCTGAAAGTTTCAGTGGCTTCTCACTGCTTTTACTGTAAAGACCAAATCCTCAACATGGCTTTTATTTTCTGTTTTCATGAACTGCATGTTCCAAACAATCTGAACCAGAAGTAGGACATTCTAGTTCCTGCTAACGTGTCAAATTAACATGGGCTCCTTCCTCCAAAATCAGCCCTGGAGGAACTAAACATAGAAGCATGGAATTTAAGAAGTAATACCAGAAACACGAAAAATCTCTGGGCAGGGTCCTGAGATGTGGGGGCTCTGGGCCTCAAGCCCCACCCGTGCCCACAACCAGGCCAGCCAGGGAGCCAGCCACCCAGGGTCTTGAGACGGGAGCCAAGGGCCAGCAATCTTTGTTTCCTAAAATGCCATCTCAGTCCAACTTTGCATGATAGCTAGTGTCATTTCCTATCATGCTCTGGCATTTGTTTGGTTAGCCATGTATTTTCAGCGTGGTTGAGTCTTTGCCTTCATGTCATTGGTATTTTAGTAAGAAGTTGGGAGAAGCTTCAAAGGGCAGTTGCTAGTCAGACACCATAAAAATGAGAAGCTGTTTCTTATATTCTCAAGTTTTATATTTAAATACTTAAGCCATCTAGAGTTTATGATACACAGTGGAAGTCTAATACTTTTCCCAAAACTGATAGCCGGTTATTCCCATACCATTTCAATCCAACAAATATTTGAGTGCCTACTAATTGCTTTGTGTAACATAAAAAATAAATGAGAAATAATCTTTCTCAAAGACCTTAGCATCTAGGCAAGGGTTAAGTAAATATACCAAGGAGTGTAATAGAAAGTGCAACAAAGCATGTGCTGTAAACCCAGGGTCATTTGGTAGCACAGAGAGATTACTTTGGTGGGAATGTAGTAAATGCCTTTTTCTGGATTCTTAAAGAAGCCTAGATTTGATAGGGGATGACAGGGGCTGGGGAAAGGGCTTAGCAGAGTCAGGCAGAAGCACTAGCACAAGCCAAGGACCTAGTGAGAAACTGCAGATGTCTCTGGGAAATAAGGCAGATTATGGTAGAAGTTAAGTAATGCTAGAGTGACTTTAAACTTCAGTTTAGTAGACAGAAAAACACAGAAAACACAGTGGCCTAGAGATGGTTTAGGGCTCTCAAATGGCTGATTCAAGCTATATTTGTAGAGGGCTAATTAATAGAATGTAGTTTAGATTGATGGGCAAAAAATAAAAGAGAAGTTAAGTTGTAGGCTTGTTACAGGGTAAAAGAAAGTTTATTCAAAGTCAAATATGAGATTGAACATACAGAAAAATTTCAATAGTCTTAAGTTCCTCACTGTCTCAATAATCAAGAGTTTTTATGCTGATGTTTAGGACACAAGCTAGTCCACAGAAGCTCATCGTGAATAAAATCTCATATTGTCCTCTTGGCCCCCTCCTTAGAGGGGAGGGCTAGATGGCATCAACAATGTGCGGAAGAAACAGAACAAACCTTTGGGACAAATGGAGTAGGCAGCTTCTCTCATTCTTCCTTCCCAGAGGATGACACCTCTCTGGTGGGGAAGAGTGAAGGGATTACAAAAGACAGGAAAGATTTCCAGAGATGCAGTAGGGCTGTGCTTCTGACTCTGAAGAGTTAAGAGAGGTGGGCGGGCAAGGCAGGGGGCTGCCACTGAGAGGTGACTCCACGTTAGACGGAGAATGAGTTACCTGGGTTTTCTGATCCTCCTGTGTTGTCTGCCCAGCTCACCGGGAGACAGAGCTTCATGGCCCAAAGCCTCCACCTAGAGGAAAATCCCATATGGCTGGAGCACGGTAGACAGTGGAGGGTAGAAAAGAAGCCTCTCTCTCTCCCCCAAAAAGAACTGTGCCCCTGAAAAGGTCAGCTATGCTCCCTTTGGGAGTGGGTTCCCTGCTATGATGCTTCTCTCAGATGTTCAAACATCCCCAGCTAGCCCTGTGCACTCCACTGTCAGAAATGAATACAGCTGTCCAGGAGGACCCACAGCTTTTGCACAGAGCTTAATCAAGTTTCTTTGCATTTGCTAATACCCCATCTATTTGTACTTTGGTTGCTTCTGAAAGGCACAACTTACCCGTGCATTATGTGAGGTTTCACTATAGTCTCCCTGTTTGTAGTTCCAATTCTGCTTCTAGTTGGAGAGACTCAAGATGCAGATCAGGAGGTTAAAGTTGTTATAATAACTTATGCATTAAGGGCTGGCAGGAAGAGTAGTAGACAGTAGGGAGATAAAATCAATGCAGCGAGTTTTAGGAGAAAAAAATTAAGGAATCAAGAATTTAGGGTCTGGGCCGGCCCGGTGGCGCACTGGAGAGTGCGCCGCTTGGGAGTGTGGCGGCGCTCCCGCCGAGGGTTCGGATCCCATGTGGAGACCGGTTCCCGCTCACTGGCTGAGCGCGGTGCGGGCGCAACACCGAGGGTTGCGATCCCGTTACCGGTCAATAAAAAAGAGACAAAAAGGAAAAAAAAAAAAAAGAATTTAGGGTCTAAGAGGTCTTCAGCATGGATGCTAAATTGTTGAAGGGTGAATGTGTAGAGAGGGCGTCAAATAGAATAGTAAAACCCAGTGCTAAAGGTACAAACCTCCTTAGAAGGCCAAGTCCCTGGCTCTGAGCCCCCCAATAGCCAGGCTTCCCTACTTCAAGGGCTCAGGGCAGAGGCTGCTGAAGCCTCTACAGCACCATGGGTTCTGAAGGCCTCAAAGCAGCAGAAATTAGGCTGGTTGGATAGTCATCCAAGACTGAGATTTCACACACAAAAGTGTGAAAAGCTACAAGTTATACAGTCTTCCCCACATGACTCCTCCTCCGGCAGTTCTTGGTCCCCTGCCCTCCCCAATACCACCAGCCATTCTGTGCTGGCTTTGTGCCATCTTCTTAATTCCCTTATTTCTTGAAGCTAAACTGGATTTGGTGGGTAGGAAAGGAGATCCTCTGGTTTTTCTGAAGTCACATTTGACAGGCCTCTAAACCAGTGTTTTCTTCCAGATCTTGATGCTGAGCAGTGCAAACAGAAGGGCAGGAGGCGCTGCACTTGCCTGGATCAAGAATCTCACTTCTCGGCCTCTGCCCCCGAGGCCTGTCTTCTCAACTGAGAAGGCTGAAGGTGCTTCCATCTCCCAGAGCCGCTCTGTTCCGTTACCTTTCATATCTCCTTAATCCATACAGACTTTCCCTCTGTAAAGAAACCAGCCTGGTGGAGAGGAAGAAAACTAGATACAGGGAAAAGAAAGCAATACCACTATTAGAGGTAGAAAATTTATTATGCAAATAGCTGTGTAAACCGAGGCCAAAGGGCTTTCCCAAATGAGTTGTGCGTCCCTGTACTGCAGGTGCCAGAGTAACACATTCAGGAAAATAAAGTTAGAACTCAGAAAACAGACTATCTCAGAGGCCCACCAGATCCCGATTCCTCTTTGAAATACTCTATATCAGTAGCCCTGGGCAAATGTCTTATTATCTGGTTGCTGAAGACTGGATCTGATGCTGGGCCAATGGTCAAGGCCCCAGCTGTCTTGAGGAGGAGGAGGACTGTGGATGAAGGACAGCAGTCTTGCTTCTAGGAAAGTAATATCTGACAAGGATGATCAAGGAAGATATATTTTATCACTCTAAAATCAACTTTAGCTAAACTATTAGTTCTCTAGTTTAGGAATTATTGAAATAACCACTCCAGAGGCAGTATACCTTAATTCCCTTTCACCATATCATAAATACTTCCAATATTGTTAGTTCTTAGTACTACTGTTGTTATCTGATGTACTAAAACCTTTCTGATACTGCTTGAATTGTGCAAGCCTGTAAAACATGACTTTTCTACTAAGATTTTGTAGTGATTTAAAAATATCTTGAAGACCATCACTGAGTGAATTAATTTCAGTAAATATCTAAGAAAAAAGGTGAAGTTTCTGTATGATTATAGCACTAGGGGGTCAATTCAGCTTCTTCTAATGATTTTGAATTCAGTATAATAGTTCAAACAATGCTAACTTAATATAGCAAGGTCATTAGAAGAAAATACTAGTCTAACTAACGTAGATTAGAACTTACTGGTCAAAATGAATTCCACACTGCCTTTCAAGAATCAATCAAAGTTCAGAAATAAAATAGTTCACCTATTTGTTTGCTTAGTTGTTTATTTTAGTGAACAGAGTGAAGTTTTTAGAATTAGGCCTTGGTCCACAAACCTGAAGGATCTCTAGAGAAGTGATGATGTGAACAAGATGTAGTATGTTGCCAAATGGCAACTGTTCAATTAACTCCTCCCTTCGTATATCTTTTAATCTATGGCATCCATGAATACGTGGTGTATTTATCTCCTTGGCTGTATATTCATATATTGGATTCATACAAGTTAGAAAGTGCTTTTTGATATTTGTCTCATTGAAGAGGGGCAGAGTGAAGAATGTGGCAAGGACAACCTGGCCTTGGATTAAATAGTAACGCCACAAATGCAGCACAGTTTCTCTCTTGAGTGGGTAGAACATGCTATTAAGACCACAAAAGGATACATGTAAGTTGGGATGCCTTTTGCAGCCAAATGTTTCCGAATAAGTCGCTCAGTACCATACCAATTAAAACCTTTCGTGGCGTGTCCGATGCGTGGAAGATGAACACTTGCTATTAAAAAGAAAAGTAGAGATCATGATGTCTTTACTCAGCAAAAATTCATTGATGGGTATAAAATATACACAGGAGAAAATATTTATTGGCTGTCCCATTCAAAGCATATAATTACAATATCAAAAATATTCTGTGGAAGAATTGTAATAGGTAGAAAATATATTATTCCATTGAACACAGGACCCATGGGTTCTGGAAATAAGTAGGTACAAAGTAAATAGAATATGATTGGTGAAGTCATAATTAAAATACACAGATTCTCTAACAAGCCAAACAATTCAACAAACTCTGAGAAACATGGTTTGGAAACAAACTAAACTTTTTTCGGTAGAGAACTATTTGTCATTGTGGACTGTGACTCTCCAAGGGGAGATATAATAAACCTCATTTCCCAACTACACATGACCAAGTTACTTCATCTCTAGTCCTCTGCTTCCTCATCTGTAAAATTTGTGACAAAAATACCCAGTGGATGGAGATGGTCCACACAGATAAAGAATAAAAAAGTGATCTGGAAAGGAAAAAGGGTCACACACATACAAGAAGATGTGGTTGTTACTTCTGTCGTTTATCTTTACCATGCATATTGAATGGGGTCTTGACATTTCTCACATTCCTCCAAAAGTCACATCACATGCCTAGAAACAGAAATTCATCTATTTCTGAGCACGGGTGGAGAGCTTACCTTTCTTTTTCTTTGCTGCTATAAATATCTTCTTCAGGCCCTCTTCTAGGGCTGTCATCTTAATGCCAGACAGCACATTGGCACGATCACGGTGCTGAGCCACAATCAAAGCCAGCTGGGAAGAACCACCATTAAGTGACTGATGTTAACATGAGACGGTGACACTGTCAACTAAGTGACCTGCTCATGGAGTGGACACAGCCTTTTGCAGGTCACCTGGGCTTTGCCTCCATCTCTTTGCATGCTCTGCCTGATCAGCAGCGTCCTACTAAATGTGTGACTCCACGCCCATCACAATTGTTCTATCTTATTTTGTGGTAACTTTATAGAGGCTTTCCTTCTTTTTAAGATACGTTAAAACCAGAGTCCAAAACATATACTTTCTAAATGCTCTCAAGGGTCAAGAAAGAATTTTTCAGAATTTTAAAAGTAGGAAGGATTGTGGAGGTTCTTGTATTCCAGGTCTTGTATTCTGTAACTGATGCTTAAGTCAGCTGCACAGCCCGCAGGACAAGCAGTCATTCCACCTCTGTTCGAACAACTCCCGTGAGGACAAAATGCCAAATGTGTCCCACCCTGTCCTAACCCAAGTGGGGTAGAGCTGGAGAGTGTCAAGGGAGCTTCTGGGACTAATATCAGTACAGTCACACCAGAGACATGCTGTTCTACTCACTGTAAACAGTTTTCTTGAGTCAGTGGGTTTTTAGCTTCTTAGGTATAGACAGTGTGTTGTTCTAATTTTTTTTCTGGCATTTTAGAAATTACTGAATGAATGACTAAACAAACAGAAATCACTCTGCTGTTAGCCACACAGACTGCCAACCTCAAGACAATGAGCCTTTCTTTCAGCCTGGTTTCTACATTTCTTCTTTTCTAAGTCAATAATATTTGACTATGAGTTCAGGCCCTGAAGAAAGCAACGTAGGTGGGATAAATAAAATTCATTACAGGTATTCCAAATGACAGGCAATGGGAGAGACTTAAGATGCAAAAGGAGGGTTCTGATGTGGGCAGAGGAAATACGGAGTGGTTCTTCTCCTCTGCTTATGGCTGGCTAAAAAACACAATGTTACGGAACTTTTCATTTAGGAAATGATGATACCCTTAGAGGTTTGAGCCATGTTTTCTTATTCATTCAGTAAATGTTTACTGCACATTTCCTATGAACTAGTACTGTGTGGGGTACTGAGGATAAAAAGACCAAATATGCATCCCCCTACTGAGGAGGGGCCGGCCATCTGGGCGGGTGGAGGGAACAAGGAAGTAGAGGACAGAGCTCCAGGGACTGACAGAGGGAGGAGACAGAGGAAGTGCACTGGAGGGGTGGCCCCAGCTGCTTGTTATGGGCTGAACTATATTCCCCCCAAACTTGTATGTTGAAGCCTGCACCCCAATACCTCAAAATGAAGGTCTTTAAAGAGGTAATGAAGTTAAAATGAGGTTGTTAGGGTGGGGCCTAATCTAATCTGACTGGTGTCCTTAGAAGAGGAAATTTGGAAACATAGAAAGACACCAGGGATGTGCAGGCAGAGAGGAAGGACCATACAAGGACACAGCGAGAATGCGGCCATCTACAAGCCGAGGAGAGAGGCCCCAGGAGACACCAAACCTGCTGACACCTTGATCTTGGACTTCTAGCCTCCAGAACTGTGAGGAAATAAACTTCTGTTGTTTGTGCCACCCAGTATGTGTTATTGTATATGGCAGCCCCAGCAAACTAATATACTACCGTAGAGACCAATGGGGGCAGGAGAGGTTTCCAGAGAAGCCGATGTGAGCCAGAGTTTAGTTCTGATATCAGATGTAGTTTTTTTCACTTACCAAATCTTGCCCTTGGTTTCTTGACTCTTTATCATCAATAGGAAATAAAAGGACACCTCCCAAACTCAAGTCTGCAGTAAAATAAAAAAGCAATAGAAAGAACATTAAGTTCACTAAGGGCTGAGACCACTGAAGGGTCTAATCTGACTCCTTATACGATGCCTTTCCCAAATCCAATTAGGTTCTGAACCCCACCTTCCTTCAGAATCCTTCATAGTAGCCCTTTCTCACTCTCCTGGCTTCAGTCACCACCTTGGCCAGGTACTCTCCTGCTTCATTCCTGAATTTTTGTGATCTCTTAACTCAATGCTCCTCAAACGTTACCAACAAGGTACTCCTGTAGAAATCGAAGAGCGAACAAAACCCAGAGGAATCTGGGGGGCTGCAGGGAGAAGCACTATGAGCTTGAAACTCCTTTGGAGGTCTATGTTTGTCTTAAATCATTCAAATACTGCATTCTACTATATATGTCTATTTTCCTACCCTCCAAATAAAATAAAACTGATGCTCCAGATAAACGTGCTAATTTAATTTTTTTTTTTTTTTTTTGACTGGTAAGGGGATAGGAACCCTCAGGCATGGTGTCGCCTGCACCATGCTCAGCTAGTGAGCGCACCGGCCATCCCTATATAGGATCCGAACCCATGGCCTCGGCGCTCAGCACCACACTCTCCCGAGTGAGCCATGGGGCCGGCCCTATAGCTTTACATAACCTAGTTTGAGCTTTTTGTTTAAACAAAAGTGATGAATATCCTGCACACTCCTATCTTTTAAGTCATTCTAAAACACTGGCTATGCTATCCTACTCTTCTGATCAACTCTCCCAAATGATAGCCATTACCCATTAAATAAGGTCCTGCTTAGAATGGCATCTCCCCAGACAAGCCTATTTCCCAGTTCTATGATGTGCTCCACACCTGCCTTTAAAATCTAACTCTTCTCTATTCCTCGACCTGAGTCCTCTCCTCTGGCCTGCCTGGCCTATGCACTGTCCTTCAAACACCTGCACTGTGTAACTGCTTGGGTTCTTCAGTATCCACGCACTGCGAATGGTAGGTGTTATGGGGATACCAAAATGAACGAGACAAGGTGAGGGATCCTCTTGCCATTTCTTTCAACCTATTCAAATTCAACCCATCTTTCCAGGCCCAAGGTAACTTTCACCACCTCCGTGATGCCTTCCCTGGGAATTCTAGCCCAGTTTCATGTACTCTGCTGCACCTCATTTCATTCCTTCATCGGAGCAAGCTGCACACTCCCACCTCCATTTCCTTACTGACCACTTTTGCCTTAAGTCTGTGCAACCAGGTTTTAGTGTTCACACTCTCCTCAAAGTGCTCCAAGGTCATGTGATGGACCTTGGGTGAAATCCAGCAGCTTTCCCCATTCTCACCTCACTTCAGAGTCTGACGCTGTGGACCACTTTGCCTGTTTGACATCCTCTCCTCCCTTGTCCCTCAAAATATCACACTCTCAAGGTTTCCTTATTTTTCTGACAATTCCTTCTGTCTCTTCCTCCTGCCTCAGCTCCTAAGTGGAAGTGTTTTCCATGCTCTGTTCTCTGCCCTCTCGTGTCTCCATCATATCTCTCACTTGGTTTCAAGCAAGGACTCAAACAGGGACTCTTCAGGCTGCACCTCTAGCTCTGGCCTTTCCTGGATTCTCTGCTTTCCAGCTGCCCAATCTGAATCTAAATTTGGGCTGACTATTTCAACACACATTATACCCTTCTTTCAGTAATTTGTTTTACTAATAAGAGTATTTACTCCAAGTCCTTATATCCCTTTGTACCCTAGAGAACTGGGCAGAAGAATTAGGAAAAACCAATCTCTAAAAAATCTGGGGGGCCCTTCTCTATTGGACAAGGTCCTTTAACCTCTCAACAACCCCAGGAAATAATCACGTTAATAATTTTACTCCTCTTACCACTGTGATTTCTGCATGTAAAAGGCAGTGCCCCTTTCCCTTCTCTATGCCAAGGGACAACACCATTCAGCCTTCCAAGCTCCCCTGGCCCCAAATTTCTGTTTCCAGGGAGTGTTGTACTGCAGGCTGTGCTGGCCTCATGATACACCCTACTTTCCCTCAGCAACAAACCCGAACTCCTGTTAGCATTTTAATGATGTGTCTGATTTCTCTCTCACAGGTCTCTGACATTTTCATCAGATATTCCCTTATGAAGATGGGGTGAGTTGGTTAAACAATGAAATGATCCTCATTCCAATACTTTTTTCTAAAAACATGCATGCAGGACTGACAGTTTTCAACACACTTGTACATTCATTACCCTCCCTGTAGTCCCATAAGGTAGGCAGAACGAGTATTATTTGCAAATTACAGATGAAAAAACAGGCACAGGAAGGTAAGGGACTGCCTCAAAGTCACATAACCACCAGCTTATTGATGACAGAGTTCAGTCCCCAACCAGTTCTTCTGACTCCTTAGCTAGAGCTTTTTAACCCACGTGATACTATCTTAGTGTCCTCTCCTGTCTTATTCCCCCTCACCCTGCCCTCTGCTGTGCGTCTTACCTTTCATCCTCCCAGCCAGCTCATATATTTTTCTTGGCTCAGCTGATCGTTTTTCCAGAGCTGTGAATAAACCTCCTCTTCCCCAGTGGCCAGAGTCATCTGACAGAAGAAAGAGAACATTTTCATCTATAGGAGGCAAAGTCCAGTCCACAATTTAGAAAAACAAAGGGACACAAAATAGGCTTGTGGAAGAATGACTTCTCAAAGGAAAGAAAAAAATGTATGATCGCCTCAGGACATCATAGGTTGGATTTCCAAATAAGTTTAGGTTTTCTGGAAGATACACCTGGCCATCATAACAGGAAAGCAGCTCAAAAATTAGCGTTCTGAATGAGCAAAACCTCTGTGGTGCATCTGTAACCACTGGAGGTGAGGAAGGATGGAGAGTAGATGGAACATGATACGGAGTGAGGTGAAGCACTGGCAACACAGCAGCACACAACTCCCACTTTACGGTCATGTGTTTCTTCACACTGCAAACACCTGTTAGCATGTATTACAAGTCAGGCATTGCTCTAGGCACCAGGGATATATAGCAGCAGACAAAATTTTCCTGCTCCTAAAAACCTTATTTTCTCATTCAATGAGACAGTCAAACAAATGAATACATATGTTATATGCCAGGTGGTGATTTGCATAATAAAGGAAAATAGAGTAGAAAGAGGACAGAGAACAACAGAGGTGGAGATGGGGTCTGCTTTATATGAGAAATCAAGGAAGACCTCTTTGAGAAGCAGGCATTTGAACAATGCCTGATGTGGGTACCTGGAGAAAGAGGGTTCCAGGCAGGGGAAGTAAAAGTCTCGAGAGGGAACATGCTTGGAGTTTTGCTTTTCCTCAAAGGATTCCTTTGTCTAAGTGTTTCCTCATTTCACCCTCTTAAAAACCTCGTGCAGAGGATAAGGCAGACAGCATCCCATTAAATGGATAAGAAGTTGAGGCTCAGAGAGGTTGCTTAACTCAGCTAGGTAAAAGAGCCAAGAGTCAAGAGTCAAATCCATGTCTCCTGATGCTAAAATTCACGCTTTTTAAACCACACAATTCTACACTGGGACCATCCCCCATAAATCAGAGCTCTGCCTCATCCTCCCCAGTTCTTGTCACTGTAAAGACTGAGGCACCCACCCCGGTCCACACCACTTCTCCTACCCACGCAGTGCACAACGAGGGCGTCCTCTGCGCCGGCCTGGGGGTGGGTGACGTCACCACTGACGTAATTGATGGAGGTGGAGTCTGGGTGTTCACAACACAACTCTGCAGAAGTCGCATCCTCCGCATCCTCCCCGTCCTCTGGCTCGCTTTCCTCCGAGGGTAGGCAGAAGGACTGGTAATTGTTGGACTCCCACCAGGCCATCCTTCCACAACAGGCCAGAGAGAAAAGGAAATTAACCCGCCTCTGACAATTTCCCTTGGAACACATTTTGTACTGCTGTTCACAAACAATAACTGCAATTAGAAACTCACCCTGATTGAAGATTTCTGCTTATTTGTAAATAAACAAGTCTCACTGATTAGCCTAGCTGCCTCCTGACTACACTTCAATAATGAGCATCTACCAAATGTCCCTGTTTTTAAGAACATGACTAAAAGGGACTGTTCAGATAACCTACTCTTTGTCAGTTATAATAAAATCTTAAAATTTTATTGTTTCAACAGAATGCATCTTCTCTGCCTTAGGCACTTAGAACTTTTTACTTAAGTAGACTAACATTAAAGGTAAAGTTTAATCTTTTCAAAGGTATTCTGTTAACAGTAGGAACCACCAGCTTTACAGAAGTTTTCCGTATTTCTAAAGTGCTCTTCCACTGGGGTCTCAGTTATACCTGTGGCTCCTTTACCAACTGTGACCCTCAGCTTGGTTAATAACACAGACATACTTTTTCTCATGTTCAGCTTCTTCCTTCTGCCTCTTCTTTTCCTCTATTAGTCTCTTTCTCTTGGCTGCTGCTTCTTGTCTTTTCTTCTGTCTGTCCTCCAGCTCTTCTGGGCTCAGAATCCGCTTCCTTTTGGTAGACCCCTCCACAAGGCCTGGAATAAGAACCTGTAGGAAGAACAAGATGCATACCAGGAAGGTAAGGAACTGCCTGTTCCTCCGTGAGTTCATTCACCCCTACAGCACACCCTGTACAGAGAAGCAACATGCTTAATATTCCACGAAACATCGCATCTCATGCCACCATGTGTGGTGGGAACTGGTGACAAAACTCTTCAACTGACTGTGCGTATTACACATCTCACAGATTCAGTGACCAGGATATCGTGCTATAAACTTAACCAGAGTATTGGCATGGTTGGTACAGTCATTTCAATCCATTGCATTAGGAATAAGATACTTCAGAAAAGTAACTTTTTTTCCTTGATTGAAAGCATATCCTGCAGGATGCCACTTTAAGTTTAACCATTTTTAATGGAAATCTTTCTATAACATATTATAATTCTTTTTTAAACAGAATACTGCAACATCATGATTATCTTTACGATCACTAGCATTTAATGAGCACCTATCAAGTGCCAACCACTGCAATCATAACATATATCATTTATGATTGCCATTCTCTCTTAATGACAAAGGGCCACAATTATCAACAGCAGGATATGGTATTTTAGTGTAATATAGTGATCCCTTTAGGGGTGGCTTAGATAGTCAGGGTGCTTTCACCTGCATTAAACTGTATAGTATACTCTCCTTGTTAAGATTTTTTATGCCAACTTTTTACATAGTTTTTATACCAGGGTACAGGTAAGTATACTTACATTTCAACAAACACATATTTATTTCTTAACAAATCATGCTAAGAGAAAAAAATGATCCCAATATCATTTTTTGTTCTCTGAGGGTGATGGTTTGGAAGAATTTCTTCCTTTACATAAAGTAATAGTTCTTACATTGCCTTTATTTCGGAGTGACCGGCCCTCTTGACTTGTTTTCTCCAAAAGGGTTTTCTGAAGATTCACCAGGTGTTCAAATGATTTTCTGTCTTCCTTACTAGGCTCTTTAGAATAATCTTTACCTTCAAATAAGTACATATGGTTTTCTAAGAACATAAAACACAAAGAGAGAAATGTTAGATACTAAAAAAAAAAAAAGGATTAGTGCCATCCAAAGCAATAACTAGGGTGAATAAGAGAACAGCCTGTATTCCAAATGGGCTAAGACCATGTTGTAATGAAGGTACTTCATTTCCCATTCCACTGACACTGATGAGTTTGGGTTCTACGTGGGGATCCCATACATTTGCTTTTCAAAGGAGAGAGCATGGCTTAAAGCCCTTTTGGTCCATCCTGAGACGTCTGCTGGATCTATCCACCCTGCTGAGTCTTGATCATTCATCACTCATTCATTCCACAACCATTCCGCAGCACAAATCTCACTGACAATAGGATCACCTAATAAAATCTATACTTTTCTATTCCAAACATACTTTTAATACTCCTTTTCTTTTTCTGCCTTTTCTGTAATATTAAAAGGAACAAGTAACAAATCTATGAGAAAATGAAGAATCACAAAAATGATTGCTTGGGGCTGGCCCGGTGGCGCACTGGAGAGTGCACCGCTTGGGAGTGCGGCAGCGCTCCCGCCAAGGGTTCGGATCCCATGTGGAGACCGGTTCCCGCTCACTGGCTGAGCACGGTGCGGGCGCAACACCGAGGGTTGTGATCCCGTTGCCGGTCAGTAAAAAAATACAAAAAGGAAAAAAAAAAAAATGATTGCTTGGATTTACAATATTCTTTACAGATCTCATGAAGCACTGTCATGATCCTCCCTATAATCCTGGTATAACTAACCCCACTTATAAAAGGGGAAATTGAGGCCCACACAGGGAATAAGGGACTTCCCAATTCTCACTGCTAATAAATGATGAAGGCAGGATTTTCTGACTCTAAGGCCAATGTGCTCTTTTCAGTATATTACTGTGTCTATAGAAAGTTGGAGGGATAACAGGCTAGCAAATAATTATGGTAATAACAATAAGGACAATAGTGTAATTTTGAATTGTACTTAAAACTATCAGAGCACTTTCGCATCTATTATCACATTTGATTCTTGCAAGTATGTAAAAGAGTAAAGCAAACATTAATAGCACCATTTTACAGATAAGAACACAAAAGCTCAATGAGACTGGGTAATCTGCCAAGATCAAGTGATAAAGAGAAGTCATGACCACTCAAGACTAGCAACCACAGAAAGGTGAGATAATGATTCAAAAGTGAAGCACATTTAATAGCACATGTTACCAAATAATGTATTTTCACAGCATTATGATATCAGCTATAAGTAGTTTTCCCTAGAGAATATGAAAGCAAAACATTTTCATTCTCAAGAGATCAATTGCTTCACACTTGTACCCAAATCTAACCAACTGTAATTCTAATGGCATTTGCTAATTGAATCAGCAGGGGGCTTTCAATGAGGTGCTCTATCAACAAGTGGAAAAAAAGAAAAAGAACTGAGAAGTGTCAAATCAAATATGATCAACATATGCAGCTTCACACCACATGCAATTCTCAAGTTATAAACATGCTTTTAAGAAACACTGGCATTCAAGAAACTCTGGCATTCAAGATAAAGCAACCCTGTTTTAAGTTTAATTTTGATTGGGGCTGTTTTAATTACTAGTCTTTTGTATTCATCTATATTATTTTTAACTGTGCTCCTGTCTTTGCTCTCCAGCCAATAGGAGGTGGGAGCCCACACAGGCCTAGCGTCCTACCAGTAGAACCACCTACCACAGAGGGAATCTATACCCCAAAATCAAAGAGAAAATTCCAAATTTTATTACAACTGGAGAATTTTTTTCTGGCAGTTGGCCTGAAAAAAAATAATTTCTTCAGGCAGTTGGATTGACTGAGAAACGTAATTATCTTTTTGGAAAACAGCACAATTTTATTTTGTTCTGGTAAACATTAGGAAAATAAGCTGAAATTAATCTAGGTGTGCAGAAATGGGTGCAAGCTTTGGTATTTAACGTAATCAAAATATAACTTTAAAATATGATCACATGCGTCTATTTCTTCTCTTAACTGAAACAACTAATGACAAAAAAGGAATTTTAAAAAAGAGGTATGAAGCAATAATGGATGAAAAAGTTCAATAACTTTGGCAAATGAGAAGTGGTTGGAGGGATAACAACAGATAAAGAAGCGCTGTGTAAGGAAAACGCAGGTGCCTGGCTAAGGGGTGACTGTGAGACGAGAGACCCTCTCAGTCCTCCAAAAGCTGATGACCCACGAGTGCAGGGTACCACAGGTGGGGGAGATCTGAGAGAAGATCTGCATATCAAGTAACGGGAGTGCCATGAATTCTTGACTTGGCCTGTTTTTTAAATGTGATTCCATCTGAGTAACCAGGTTTTCTCCAACCCCTACCTCTTCCAAGGGAAATATTAGAGAAGTCGTCTACAGAGAAAATGAGTGGCCCAGTGAAAAGACTTCAAATATGGACATCTGGGAAGGCTCCCTCAGTGTGAAAGCTGGCTCCCCAATGGAGAATGCTGGAATAAGGCCCACAGGCCCATACACCTGTGCATGACAGAGCTGCCCCTCCCCCGGCACACGTGACCAGACAGCCAGAGGACACTAGACATTTCAGGAAAAAAACCAAGAAGAGATTCCAAAGCAAATTTCAAAAAAAGAAGAGGAATGATGGTGACTATAGTTAATGATGCACTGTATTCTTGAGAAATGTTAGGAGAGTGGATGTGAAGTGTCCTCAAAATGGATAACCAAAACGATAACATATGCATCACCTCTCATGGTTAATTAGCTAGATTTAACCATTCCGCACTGTATATGTGCTTCAAGGCATCATGTTGTACACAATAAATACATATAATCTTACCAGCCAATGTTAAAAAATACATAAGTATATTTGAAAACAAAGAAGAGAAAGAAGGAGAAACAATTGGAGAAAAGAGACGATGCAGCAGGCAGAGGAAGACTTTTTAAAAAGATAAAATAAATATCCTCCCTGGAATACATTTTAAAAAGCTATAATAAACGTCCTCAGAGAGGTTACCATGTCCTTGAAATGAGAACAGGATACAATTAAAACAACAAGCAGAGGACAAGAAAGAGTTCTTGAAGAATATAAATGGGAGACTATTGTGAAGAATTTTAGATAAAATATGAGAAAAGTCAAAGAGCAGTGTCCTGTAAAATAAGGCAGCTGCCTAAATCCCAATTTCTCCACGTATCCTATAAAAATCATGTAGATCAACAAAGATAACAAAACCACCCCTAACACATGCCCACTACAAAACTAAGAGTCAGAAAATACTATAAACTTCAATTTTCAGATAAGGAGAGAAATGAACATTCAAAGCCAGGTGAACCAGCTCCAAAGGCCACACTAGAGTGGAGAGTCAGGCAGAGACCGCACAGAAGAGAGGGCAGTGGGGTTCTGGCAGCATCAGATACAAATTGCCCCCGAATAAGAGGGTCAGACTCTAAATGGGAAAATAAATGAGGACAGGTCTGAGACCTGGTGCATGGATCAGAGCAGTGGCTACAAAGGAACTGAAAGGAAGGGACTAGACAATACATGCAGCCAGAAATTTGGGAAGGCACTGTTTCATGGGGAGAAAGAGACTAGTTAGAAGGGGAAGACACCCCTTGACAGTTTTGCGGTAAAGGGAAAGAAGAAAGCAAGTGATGGAAATTCACTTTCCTACAGAAACAAAAGAATCACAAAATCAGAGGTCATGCCAACCCCACTCCTCACCAAAACAAGGAGGCACCATCTAGTAAAGAAGCTGCAGTTCTCTGCATCAGCAGAAGAAGGTACTCTTGAATTAAGAAGCCTCATAAGACTCCCAAGCCTGTCATCTGAAGCCGTAATCCTCATTGCTGCTGGTACAGGAAAAGAAAGTCATTTCAAAATAACCATGAGATGTCAGGGAACATCCATACAAAGCTAGTATATGAAAAGACACTTTGAATCAAAAATTCAAACATTCAGAATAGGAAAGGGGAAAAAAGGACAAAAGTTGACCAAATTAAAAAAAAAAAAACTAAGAGACAAAATCATTTCCTACACCTCATAGGGTATCGCAGAGTAGATGGAAACAGGCTTAAAGACAGAGTCTACACTATTAATGAACACACAGAAAATGCTCAGTCAATATTAGCTGTAATTTAAAAAGAAATCATCCTACTATTTAGAAGAGGAATCGCTATTTGCAAAGCACCATACTATGGATAACAGGTTTTACTAATCAACAAAGAAGATGCTTGCAACCAAGGGAGGAAAGGTGCAAATTCAAATCCTTGAGATTGATACTACCATAGCATTAACATCATGATTTTGGTTCAAAGTTCAGCTACAACGGAATAGCCAGACAAATTTCTAGTTCATCTGGGAAGAGCTCTTAGACAAAGCACACTGTTTTAAACAGTGTGCCCAGGGTGACAACAGGGCTGTGCAGGGAGAAGATGTCCCAGGGAGCAGTATCCAGGATTTTCCAGCTTGGAGCAGCTGTGCCATCTGCTCTGCTGTAACCCCCAACTCACTTCCTTCCTCCTGCTCTCTGCTCCCTTCTCCTGCTGCAGGCAAGGCATCGGAGATCCACTGGCCATCTTCTGTTTCTCCCAGGATGGACTCCAGGTCTATTTCATCTATGGTACTCCCCTCAGAGGACAGCAATTTATCCAAACCAAATTTGAGTATCTCACTCAACTTGAATGAACAAAACAAAAAAGGCCAGTTAGTTCTCGTGAAAACAAATGTCAGCATACTGGTGATTTGCTAAGTGGCTTGATGACACCAGGCACATTCCTTCCCTGACAGACAGACAGCCTTTCTCCTCTCTCCATTGTAGATGATACCAACCAGGGCATTTCAATAGCTGGATGATGGGTAAGCAGAGAGGTAATAAATGATGATTAGTGCTGTTGAGTAAGACAATTCTCCATAACAACAATAAAAAATTTAAGGCTCCAATTTCTTTTTTTTTTTTGAAGAACAGTCATCTCATACATTTTCTATAGCACCTCTCACTGATTTTTTAAAGGCATTCCCAGCAGCCACATGACAAGTCAGAGACTCTCCTATCTCTTCACTGCCAAACTTCTTAGAAAGGAAAGGCTACACTGGGTATTTTACCTCTACCATAAACTGACTCCTTTCCTTTGTCACACAGTGCTCTATGGAAACCACCTTAGCAAAGACCAGTGACAACTCCTGATCACCAGACCCCAAGGCCATTTCTCAATTTGAATCTTTCTGGATATTCCTCGGGCACTGCACTATCCCGCTTCTCTTCCCTTATCCCTCTCGAGGGTACCTAACCTCGGCCTATTCCCCATGGCTGTAGGAACCACCCAAAAAGCTTAGATAATTTTTCCTGGTTTTTACTTGCTACTTCCAAACATGAACACAACTGGATATACTAGAGGTTACTTCAAAAAGTTCGTGGAAAACTGAATTAAAAGATAATACAAATCTTTCTATGAACTTTTTGAAGCACCCTCGTATTTACGTTTAACCTTAGTATACATGACCAAGACAACTGGCTTTGGCAGCAGTTACCAAAAATAGAAGAAACCCAACTATTTACGATAAGAATTAATCCACACTGGATTCTCCCTTAAGCCCTTTGTATTGATGCCTGCCTCCTGACTTTCCCTCGTTATCGTTCGCTTGCGATGTGTGTTAGTCATTAAGGAACTACATGTGCTTCTATGAGAAGCAATATATTACAGTAATTAAAGGCATGTGCTTGGAGGTAGAGTGTGCTTGGATCGAAGTCCTAAATCTGAATGACCCTGGGCAAATTACTTAAGGGAAGATAGTGCCTACCTCGTTCTGTTGTTATTATTCACCAAAACAATTGGAAAAGAGCACCTCAGACTATAGTTAGCACACAGTAAGCACTCAATTAATGTTCACCACATCTACATCTGCCTTCTGTTTCTATTGTGTTCTCCCTGCAGGAAAATGAACCTGCTTCCCTCTTTCAGGACTTCAGAACTCCATATTGCTTACATTTAACAAACCAGAACCAGGGCCGGCCCGGTGGCGCACTGGATAGTGCGCCGCTTGGGAAGCGTGGCGGCGCTCCCGCCCGAGGGTTCGGATCCCACATACAGACCGGTTCCCGCTCACTGGCTGAGCGAGGCGCGGGAGCAACACCAAGGCTTGCGATCCCGTAGCCGGTCCCGGTCCAGTACGGGGGCAACACTGAGGGTTGCGATCCGTTGCCGGACACGGAAAAAAGACAAAAGACAAACCAGAACCACATCTTTTACTACTGGTTATTTTGTATTTAAAAAAAAAAAAAATCCCCTGCTTTCTTTTGAGACAAGGGCATTGGGCTTATGTTTTTGGCAACCACAAATAACTCACAGAGTCTGGATGGGGAAGAGATAATTCAAACATTAGAGCCAGAACACAACTTTCCAATAACCATAAGCAAGGCAGAAAGTCTGACAAAACCCCTCTCGAACAGCCAGTAGTCTACATTCTCACTAGTATTTGGCCCCATGGCATGGGGGATGTCTACGTGTTTCCCAGTGTGCCCAGCAGCCCACATCACAGGGATACCCCTGACTGAACTCCTAAGCTCCCTCCACTGGGAGAGAGTTCAAGCACCTTATTGACAACTCTTCCATCTCTGACACCCAGAAGGTGGGCCTTCCAAGGCTCTGTCATTTACCTGCTACACGACACCCAACGGAGAGGTCATCTTGAGATTTGATGGAAAACTGTATTTAAGAGTCTCTCCAGTGTACCCCTACCTCTCTCTCAAGCTTTCATCTTACATATGTAATTGCCTCTTAGTGTGAAAACAAAATGCACAGCCTGCCCTACCACTACCACGGTTAAACGTGACATCACAGTCAGCAACAAAAGGGAAAATAGAAAAAGAAAGAACACACTTACCCCTGAGATTAACAATGAACAATTCAAACCCAGCATTATTCCTTCCAGTTCTAGTCCCCAAATTAATGAAACCTTGAAGCTTCCGGTAAGTCACTGACCCCTAACAAAAACAAAGTGATCCCTGTCTTTTGCAATGCTGACATGTAAAGGTGCTCATTGGCCTTTGTGCATTTGCTAACCAGGTGAGAAGACTGCTGGTTTTTAACCCATGCTCAGACTAATTGTAAAATTGGTAACCCTGCTTATAGTACTTTTTCACCTTTTAAATAACTTTTGTATTTTTTATATGATAAGCTAGTTCTTCCAAAGCCTGGTCTCTCTTGCAAATTTCTAATGAAATTCTTTTCTTTTGTCTCTGAGTCTTTCTCTAACAAAGGTTTGTGTTTATGTTGTATTTTTGCTGTAAACTCTGTTGACTAAAGTCTGAATTATCTTTATCTTCCTAAAATTCTGCCCTACTTCCTATCTTCCTAATTTCTATTCTCCTCATCATCCAGGCTTAAAACCTTACAACCATCTTTGAATTTTTTGTCTCCCTAGCTACCCACCTCTAAACAGTAGCCAACTCGTGTCATTTCTTCTTCTGCAGTGTTCCCCACACCAGACCCTTCCACAGCTACTGCCCTTGTCAGACGTTTACCACTCACTTCATGCCTGGATCTTTCTAGTATCCTAAGAGTTGGTCTCTCTGAATCCAGCCCCTCATCCCTGGGGCAAAACCAAAGGATCCAGGATATATTATAATATGGGTTCTAATTTTTTTTTTTTTTTCCCTTTTTGTCTCTTTTTTACAGTAACGGGATCGCAACCCTCGGTGTCGCGCCCATACCGGGGACCGGCAACAGGATCACAACCCTCGGTGTTGCACCCGCACCACGCTCAGCCAGTGAGCAAGAACTGGTCTCCACATGGGATCCGAACCCTTGGCGGGAGCGCCACCGCACTCCCACGCGGCGCACTCTCCAGTGCGCCACCGGACCGGCCCATACGGGTTCTAATTTTAACCCGAGAGCTGCTGTAGAATAACTCTAAGTTCTCTCCAAAAGACAGCTTTTGCTAAAATTTTCTAAGCCAGCATTTGACTCCCATCCAATACTCTCTTCTTTAAGCAAACTAACTCTAGTTCTTTCACCCCTTTTTCCTATGGCATAATTCTGAATTCCTGATCTCTTTCGCCCTCCTCTGAGTACAAAGTAATGTAAGTTGCTGATCAAAGGGTCTGGGATTAAGAAGCAGGCATGGAATTAATTGTTATTGATTACGTTGAGTTCTTTATCTAATTCTCTTAACGGCCCTCTGAGGTAACTAGTGGTATCCTCATTTTCAGAAAAGCAAAAGCAGAGTAGATCCTCTTTATTCCATGTTCTACTGCCTTCATGTATCATATGCATCTTCAAATCCTACAGCGAACCGTGCATGCGGTGGATACTATGGCAGGCATGAATTAGGCCAGGGAACAAATGTGTAGCTAGGGAGAGTGGGTGGTTAACCCTAGTTCTTTTCATTTACATTCTCAACCACAGAGAGCACTGACTAAAAATCATGATACATTCTAAAGTGAAGAACAATCTATTATACCTGGAGGTCAGCATCGGCCGAAGGTTTCTGAGCTCCCAGAGTAAAATGGCCTCCTTCTATGATCATGCTGGTGAGCTGCAGTTTGGAGGCTGCTTTCCTATATACTATTTCCTCCACAGTGTCTCGGCCAATCAGCCGAATGACTTTGACAGACCTGCATATAAGTCGAATGACAGTAGTGTGATATAAGAGTCTGCAAAGCTGGGCAAAGGCATGCAAGGTAAATACACTGAAAAGGAAACAAAACCCAATACCATGTTCAGGGCACAATTAATCGGAGACTGTTTATTTTGGACCTGAGCATCTGTTACAAAGATCTGGTCTCAAATTCTTTCTGAACCTTTCCACCAGTCAAGGAAAGGATGATGAGGTGCCCATAACTCGGATTCCTTATCTATGATCAAGGAAAAACCTCTGGTGGATCTAAATTATCCTCAGGTGTTACCTATCTTTTTAGCTTAGCTCCATAACTCCATATCCCCATCTTTAAACTGAGTTAAACCCTAACTGAAAAAAGATGAATTAAATAACTTGTCAAGGTTCCTTCTAACCTTTTCACAATCTGATTTTGCTCTTTTTAACAAAGTGTGGACAGATAATGTGACCCACCCAGGGCAGTGCTAGGTGTCAACAGCAAAGCTGGGCTAAAGCCTAGTAGTTTCTTGACTCCCAATTGGACTGTCACCAAGGCTACATTCTTTACCTTCCTCCCCAACCCAGAATTGCTGCTGAGCAAGCCAAGGAAATGGAAAAATGCTGATGCTTGTATCACTCACTTGTTCTGGCCGATTCGGTGAGCCCTGGCAGCTGCTTGCAAGTCATTCTGTGGATTAAAATCACTGTCAACAAAAATAACTGTATCTGCTGCTGTTAAGTTCATGCCAACGCCACCTGAAAACAATGCCAAAAGAAATGCAATCAGCAGCACACAGACAAGGATCTAGAAAATAAACATACAGTGCTAGAGTGGGTCACGCTGATAAACTGAAATCGGTCAAAACAATTGGTTTCATCCTTCAAATGGACACCCCCATCCCCAACTCCAGGACCCTGTAGTGGCTGGAAGTGCTACCTGACTTGGAAATATTGCTTGGCTTGGCAAAATTTAATTACTGAATGTAACAGAATGAAGGGAACAGGGGTAAGTAGCAAATGTGAATACTTAAGTTAGTGCCGTGAAGCCATTTTACATCTCTTCTGTTTAAAAAGCTTGATTGGATTTTGCTAGAACAGCTTGTCAAAAAGGACACATGATTTTTCAGAAAACAGCTCTAAATAGGAGAGAGGTCTGCTGTGGGCATTAAGAGAAGAGCACTTCACGTGAATTGCGAGTTACAACTAGGTAGTAAGATCCCTGACACAAGTTAATTAGAAGAGAAAGTCATAGTACACTCCTAAGCAAAGTGGGAAACTACCTCCCTCCGACGGGAGAAAACTTTAGCAAGTGTTTTCCATACTTGTTTCACATTAATCAAAGAGAATGTAACAGAACCAATGGCAAGACAGGAACACTCCATGAAATGACGTTCTGATCTTTCCTCAGGGCTGTAAGAAAAAGGTTGAGGAGGTACCTTCGGTTACAGGAGTTAAGAGAACCATGAAGGCAAATTATAGCCTTCTCTTTGATTAATGTGAAAACAAGTACCAAGTGGGCTCCCTCTTGCCAGGGTTGTTGGAGCTTGTTGCTGAAACAAGCAAGCCTGAAAGGGCTTGTTCCAAGAACTTCAATTAAGGACTAACTTTCAAGAAGGACTACTGACTCCAAGCTGCATCTCAAGACAAGTCAGGCAGAAACATTCTAATTATTCTAATTAAAGTCTTCATCTAAAATTAAAGTGGAAATAAAGAGATGATAATGACTTATTACTGAGATGCTAAATTATACCTAATAATAATGATAGCTACACTTGTGCTTTGCTTACTACTTGCCAGGCATTGTTCTAGGCACTTTACATATATTAACTCCTTTAACCCCTATCACCACTTTATAGATGTTGAAATGGAAGCACAGAAAGGTTATGAGACTTATCTGAGGTTACACAGCTAGAAGGTGAAAAAGCCAGGATTCAGTCCCACATGGTCTGGCTCCAGAGCCTGTACTTTTATCCACTATACTAAAATACCTCCCAGCCTCTTATTTTACTTAAAAAGGTGCTCCATAAAAACTATCTTCTTTTTGGGCTGACTGGTTAGCTCAGCTAGAGTGTGGTGCTGATAACACCAAGGTCAAGGGTTTGGATCCCTGTACAGGTCAGCCGCCAAAAAAGAAACAAGAAAAATTATCTTCTTCTCGGTTTAATGTTATCTAAGTTCAGCTCTTCTTCGTCACTAAGTGGTAATATTTTGATAAATAAGCTATATCCATATTTGTTTGGGAACATTCATGAGCTATCACTGCCACCTGGTGGCAATATGACTCAATCACAGAAATATTTGAAAGTTGGAGGGAAACCTGTTAAATAAATGAAAATGCTGCAAAACTATGACAAAAATGTGATGTCAAACATGACAGATAGTGTTTTGAAAAGGCTAATGTCCAGGACTGCTTCAGCTCCTAAAAGATCTACTCGAGTCCTCCAAGGAGATTAATTGAAAAGCAGAGATGTTTCCAACATAATGCTGCTCTCTGAATATGAAGATGATGAAATCATTAAAGCATAAATGGAATTGTTTTCTCATCACTTATTATGTGTTCACTTTGATCCTTCCAGTTTCTCAAAACTAAGGCTATCCCTGAGACAACTGATCACATGAATAAACAACTGAGATGCAGGGTGTGGTCTATGATCTTAGAAAAGAGTGAGGCCAAATGAATCTGATTATATCTTGTATTATTAATTTTGTTAGGGAAATAGGACACACAGGTGAAATAATCTCCTTAGAGATAAGGATTATATCTAATACTTCTTTTATATACCCTTATAGAACACGGCACTTAATAAAGCTTTCTAAATAAAGCCAAATTCTCTTTTTGTACAGAGACTGATTTCTCTTTAATAGAGGACACACATTCCTTTTGGGTTCCTGCATGTATTCCATCAAGATTTAAGTCTACAAAAAATAAGATAATGCAACTAAGATTCTATGAGTTCAAAACTAATTCAAGGGCTGCTTGCTCTGGGACATGAGAATAATTTCATCTCTAAGAACTGATTTCAAATTATTTAAAAGTATAGGAAAGCACTCTGTAACTGGTAAAGCAGTACCAATGTCATATTTGTACTTATGATTTAAGTCATATATAGATTATGACATAAATAATTCTAAAAAGCTGGCAATTTCATTATAATGACATTTTTAAACAACTAGGTTTTTGTTAAGATTTTACAACACTATTCCAGAGGTACTTAAGGAGAAACTGCAACTAGAAGACAGGTTGTTAACTTATTTCCCAATGGTTGGGAAGGAGTGCTGCCTCCAATAAATGTGAATAAAACTTTCCATGAAATTATAGAAATCTTTCAAGACATTCCCAGGTCAATGATCAAAGCGAGTTAGAATTACTCTCCAACAACCCCAGGTTTCAGGCTTACTTCTTTGATGAGATGATAGCTTGGACAGGCTGGATGGAAAAGAGCACCATGCTAGAAGTCCAGTACCTTAATAAAATATGTCAGCTACTTCAATTACCCCCCCCCCTTTTTTTTTCCACACTGCTTGGTAATAATCTCACCTTTCAGAGAATTAAAGAAAAACGTACTAATGGTTGGGATGTAAAAGTACTGTATCACTCCTTATTTGTCTGCTTTCATCAATGCCTATGTGACTTACCTGCCCTGGTACTCAGGAGAAAAATAAAAATAGGTTGCTGTCCAAAGTTCTTAATGGCCAGGTGTCTCTCTTCTCCTCTCACGGAACCATCCACACGCTCATAGCTGTACCCTTTACACAGAGGAAGAAAACAGAAAAATCTTAACCCTTTTCAAGTACTCTTTGGGGAATAAAAAATTAAGTCAGCCCCAAACCAAATGCCACTTTTGTCTCTTTCAATGCACAGGTATGCCCCCTATTTTAAGCAAATCTCATGGGAAAAATCTAAATTTAGGGGGAAAATTCATTATTTTACAAAAGAACTTACCATAGCATATTCCTCGGGTTTTTTTTTAAATACATGCAGTTGAAGTCTTTGGTATTTATGGAGTTAATACTCAGCTCTGACTATTCCCAGACAACCCTGAATGTCCACACTGTGTAATAGTTCCTAATTTTGCTGAGACACAATTCTTACTTATACAAGCAGTAAGACAAGCACTTGGGAGCAGGTGAGTGAGTCTGCCTGATAGCCCAGCATCTGCCTTTCAATGAAGCTTTAGGGTTCTCCACCTGTCACCAAGCACCCATGTTGGGTAGGGATGTTATAAGCTCAGGATGTGTTTGTGCATCTGGGGACTCCTCAATGTGCCAATGGCATTTTTTGTTTCTGCAAGTGTCCACTGGACCAGGTATACTGCAGTACTTGGGAGGCATCAAGTGGATCTGAGAGACCCCTTCTGGACTAATTTTTTAAATTGTAAGGTCTGGAGCTGATACTTCTTCACCACTGGGCCCAAGATCAACCAGTGTTACAGCCTTTTCCCATCACTCCACATAAATTTTATTATATATTAAACAGAGTTCCCAGGTAATAACTCATATTCCCTATTGTCTATAAAGGAAAAATTGATCTTTCCTTTCCCCTAGTTGATTCGTGGGATCTCTGTAATTTCAATATTCATCTTTTTTAAAATTGATCTGGAATAAGTGCTTAACTGTTGAGTTGAATGTTGCAGGTCACTGAAAGTTCTAGTCACTGAAACTATTTATCATACATTTTCAAAAACACTTAAAATTTCCACAACATTTGCTCCAGTGCCCTTAATTTTAAACCACATAACATGGGAACATGAGTGTTTATTTCTGCCCATGTGTCTCTGCCCTATTAATACCTGACTTCACACACCACTCTCCATTCTCTTTACTTTTAATCTCCTTTTAGGTCTGAATAATGTTCCTGCACTGCTTTCCTTTGTAACATTCCCACATCCATATGACTCTTCATAGACCTATCTGATAGTTAAATCTATAAAAGGCTTAGATAATGTACTGGCCAAGGGCTGTCACCTCTGTAATCCATATAGTCTTGGAGAATATCCAACATCTGGGTCATTTGGGAGAAAAGTAAAACCCGATGGCCCCTGGCAAAAAAAAAAGAAAAAGAAAAACTGCCAATTCTGGTAGTATTTAATGTGAGTTTCCCTCAGACAAAACTTACCAAAGACTACAATTTTATAAATAAATGAAATATTGAAGTAGAAATAATAAATGTCATAAAATTGACAGAGACTTTCTCAGAAACTCTAAACACTTTGTACAAGAATATACCTCCCCATGCAGTATCCTTCAGAGTAGTAGTGTTCAAACTAGAGTAGAGATATTCCCAGGGGCATGTGTCAATGCACCAGAGGGTATAAGAAGCCCTGTAATAATCAAGGCATCTATTTCTGGAATGTCCATTTACTCAATGGAAAGAAATATAAGCTTTCATTTTAATAGCAAAATAAATATAGATATGTGAAGAGTAAAATGAAAAATTCAAATGCACAAAAAAAACCCTCTAAAACTGGAGACCCTGAAGAGTTTATGGTCAGCCACCTACAGTTACTCCCTACGTGGGGGCATAACCCTCTCATCTACAGTTATATTGGTTGAAAAGTCTGAGAAGCATCATTTTAGAGAAGCAAGAGGCAGGTGATGTCTCATCTCCCATGATACATGAGAAAACTTACACATAGGGAGAGGAGAGAAAAAAGAAGCAGGCACAATGATGGATTAAGTCAAGAGTGAAGTCAAGCCTATAGTCCCTTGTTACCAGCCATTATGTTAAATTTGTATCAAGCACAGTGCTGTCAAAATATTCTCATTATGAAAAATAATCTGAGCTCCGAATAACTGTAAGAGGAACAATTACAGAGAACTCCTTCAAGACTCTAGCCCCAAATGGGTGGAAAAAATATCGAACTTGAAGTTGAGGACCTCAATTCTAATCTCACCTCTGCCATTTGCTGGCTGTGTAGACTTTGAATAAGTCACAAAAACTTCCTGGATCAGTGGAATGAAAAAGTTGGACAGAAGGTATTTATGAGTCATCATCCAACTCTAACACACTTACGCAATTATTTAACTTGCACATTCCTAAGGTCAAGCAATTTTGCAAAACCTAAAGTTTTAGGTTAGTTCAGGCCATATGTGGGGCAGTCATCCCAAAAGAACAACTTTGAAATCCTTGGGAATCTGGGGTTTTCCTAGACTCTTCTTTCCCTCTGGTGACCAGGAGGATCAGGTACAAGCTGGAAACCAGGCCACTGAACACTAACTGAACCTGGATTTCTGATGCCCAATTCATCTCTCTGGAAAAGGGTTCCCCCCAAGTTCCTCCTGGGTTCAAATCAAACCCCACAGGTCAACAAAAATAAATGAGCCCTTCTTACGTGCCAATTCAATGCAAGGTACAGTAGGCAATTATAAAAAAATGCTTGTTGTTGTCTCTGTCCTTGTGGAGCCAAATAATATAGTTGGAGATATGGTTAACATACACCAATTAACCAGATAACAGATTAAGGTAGTGCATTGCCAAGTGCTAGATTAGGATTTTAAGTGCTGTAGGAATTCAAGAAAGGAAAGAATGATTGTGGGGTGGGTTGGGATGGGATGGAATTGGGGTAGTCACAGAGAAGGTAGAAAAAAAATCAGGGTCTTGAACAATAGAAATCTGGACTCGGTCTCGTGAAATCAGTGACTTCCTCATTATTCAGGTCTTAACAGTCACTAACTCAAAGCAGAAAATGTGAACCTACTACCTACCTAGAATATAGAAATGCCAGCAGCTTATCCAGCAGGTGGAGTTTCCCACTAGCCTCAATCAGGTGGTCTCCAATTTCAAAGGGCTCAGGCTCCACACCTGGAAAAGAAAGAAGCCATTCCCAGTCATGTGACAGGGCAGACTCCTTGATTAGAGAAGTTGGTAGGTATTTAGACTGCATGCAGCAAGAGAGGCCATCTCCTTCCAATTGATAATGGGCCCACGTCTCATCTCTCTTTGAGGCATTTTATAATTGTTTGCACAATGATCTCAGTGCTGCTTGACACCAATCACAGAGCCTGGCACACTCAACAAGCCTATAAAGAACTAGCAAGCCTATTTATTTAAAGAACTAACCCACTCTTTAGGAAACTGAGGCATGGGGAGATGCTAAAGGTCAAGGAAACACAAAATTGAAATCCTGAGGCTCTCACTTTAGAAAATGAATCAAGAAATAGGCTTAGATGTATAAACTAGGGATCCCCAAGGTATGGGTAGCAGTCAGATAACATGGAGGGCTTCTTTCAAAACCTACATGTTCCCAATGTCCCCTCCCTCTTAAAAAAAGTTCTGATATGCACCTAATTAAGATTCTGTGAAATCTGTGAACAGTTATAGCACTACCTGGCAAAGACTCCCTTAACATGACTGCAGCAGAACCTCCGCATCGATCCCATCTATGCTGGAGCCTCCATGGCCACAGAAGTCCTACAATTGCTCCAAGGGCTACCAATCAATGAATCAAAAAAGCCTCAATTTGAATGAAAATGGAAACACTACACATCAAAATTTATAGAATGCAGCTAACGCAGTGCTTAGGGGGAAATTTACAGAAGTATGCCAGATGAAGGGAAACAGCAAAGGACCCTGAGGAGGAGCAGACGTAAGGCAGGCGGAGAAGCAAGAGAAGGGTTACCCAAGTGAAGAAAGCACTTCGAGAAAGAAGTAACCAAATGTGTCAAAGGTTTCCAAGAGGTTAACTGAAATGTGAACTGACATGTGACCATTGGTTGGGCAACATGGAGGTCACTGGTGAACTTGGAACAGTGGTGATGCAAGGCTGACTGAGTGGGAAATCTAATAGTGAAGAAATAACCAGATAAACCCAGATAATCACACCATCCATAACACTGGCCTTGAGTCTTCATATCACAGACGACAGAAAAATGCAAAAAAAAAAAAGCTGAAGAATGTTTCTAGATTATAGGAGAATAAAGAGACATGAAAAATGCAATGCAGAATCTATGACAGGATCACAGATTTGAAGAAAAAAAAAAAAAAAAACATGGCCATAAGGGATCCTAGGGGCACAACTGAGGAAATTCGAATATGAATGTATTACATAACATCAATACAGGGAAAATGAGAATAAATAAAGTAGACAGTAACTACAGGCGATTCTTTTGAAGAATTCTGCTGTGATTTTTGGACATAGAAATGTTACAAAAAGTAATATGGGGACAAAGCACACAGCCTCACCATCAAACAAATACGGGTGATCCACACACTTCCGAAGTTGGGACAAGACGTTCTGAAGTTTAACTTTCTTTGCCATCTCATTTTCAAATGCATCTGAAATTTTTTTAAAAAGGGAGAGATGGACTACTGAGCCAAAGGAAAAACAAAAAACAAGAACCCTAAGTTTCCATAAATAACCTTACTTATTTCAATAATATATCTTTCAAATCTATACCGACCTCCCAAATTTCACTAAATGGCATTAAGAATAAACAGCATCCATATGAAATTTTCTTAACCATCATTTTTTTGTTTTAAGAATGAAACCTAAACTATAAATTGAACTCAGGAGTACTTTGTTACCCTTTTTCAAAATTCTAAATTTCCTTCTTAACTGTTGTTATGGAGTCAAGGGACAAAAAAAAAAGAAAAAGAAACTTGAGAGATTGTTCTACTCCTATCTTTCCCTTCCCACTCCCAATTCCTCCCAGTGAATTTGATTCAACAAAAATGTTTTGCAATCTGTTAAATATCTGGCAGCGTAGGAGAATAAAAGGCATGACGGTGACCCCTAGGAATGTTTGCTTAGTTACAGACAAGAAAAACTGCATAAGGGGGAAAGGAAATTTCGCAACTACAACAACCAATGAAATCTGAGTTACATTATAACATTTACAATACTCTGCCACAGCCTCACCGTAGCTGACCCGAATATTATTCAGCATACAAAATCCCAACCCATATTCTTGTTATACAAAGCGAGTTCAGGGAATCAAATATTTCCCTGCATGAAAATCACCTCATTCAGTTTCTAAATGGACAAGTGCCCTCTGATTACCTAGATCTTTCATCAGAATGGCCTTGTAGTATTTCTTCTGCAGTGCTGACATGCCGTGGTACATCACGACTTCTGTCTTCTTGGGAAGCTCTGTAGCTACCTCTGCCTTCACTCGCCTCAGCAGAAACGGCTGCAAGAGTTTGTGTAGTTCACTTGCTGTGTAAGAATATAAAGAAGTGTGGGACAACAGTAGGACCAAGGGATCGAACGAGTAGACAACATACAGCAATTTATTTTTGTTTCTCATTTTCATGTTAATTCTATGTTCTAGGCCAATATGGTAATTTTTCATAGTATTTCTTCCTTCACTGAGTTCTTCCCAACTCCCGGAATCTTACTGGCTCTTAACCCATGAACTAGGATTCTCAAAGAACTTGATTCTTACTAATAATCTCATTTGCATAAAGTTCTTTTGTTTTCAGGGCATTTTTGCATTTACTCTCACTGATCAGCGTAACAGCTTAGAAATGCAGGGCAAGTAAGTAACACTGTCCCCATTTTTATAGCTGAGTGAAGTGAGGCTCAGAGAAATTAAGCAACTTATCCAAAGTCATACAGCTGGATGTGAATGTTGCCAGCATTCAGATTTGGTTCTTTTGACTTCAAATCCCTTGTTCCTTCCCCAGCTGTCTTGAACTTCAAAAACTAGCCAAAATTAGAATTATTCTATGTGTAGGGTTGCTAGAAAAAGCAAATAAAAATACAGGTGCCCAGTTGAATTTGACTTTCAGATAAACAATGAATAACTTTTTTTAAGTACGTCCCATGTAATATTTGACTGGGTGTCCTGTATTTTATCTGGCAGCTGTAAGCATCGGGGCAATCAGAGCAGGTTCCTCAGATAATCTTCAGCCTGTGGTATGGGGAAGTTTGCTGTGAGAAGTCCCGCCAATTCATACTTACCTAATACATACATACTCACTAGTGGGCATGCCTACCATTTGTTTTGAATAATCATCCTAGGATAATTATCATAGGGATACACGGATAATTCTACAAGGCAGAGGGGCAAAGGTACAAGAGGAAGAAGACTACAACTGCCAGCTGTATGAATGAGGAAGGCTTCTCTCCTCCCTTCCCATCTCCCATCTATACCAGACTTTTGGTTTCAGTGCAGTGTCAAAAGAAACACCAGTGCTACAGAATGCTGAACAGTAGTTTGGGATTATAGCAGCAATATACTTTTCTGCCTCAGGAAGTGGCATGGAAAGTTAACAAAATCTTTATAGAGATAACAAGTTGGGGAAAAATGTCTGCAAATCAGCAGGCACTTTCTACTTCCAAAAATGAACCAAATAAGCCCTAATGTAACAAATAAAAGAGTCAAGAATAGCAGACAACTGGAAACAACATGAGGGATCTAACATCTACTTTACATTTATGGCTCTTCATCTCCCTGGAAGGTGTCCTCTGGTTACTGATTCTTTCTTTTCTATCTATAGCCACTATGCACTAGGGCAGTTTCTGTGCCAAGATACCTTGGGGAAGATTTGTAGGAAGGCAACTTGCCTGACTCAGACTCTTTCTCAATATCCTGGTACCGCTGAACAAAATCTTCCACCTGCTCCTTGGAAAAGAGATCAGGCTCCACAAAACTGAGGAGGGAATAGAGCTCTTGGAGGCTGTTCTGGATGGGTGTTCCGGTTAACAGGAGACTGAAGACTACTGAGAACTCAAATACATAAATAAATAAAATTAAAAATCCATAGAAGGCAAGACTGAGTTACCCACCATAACCTTTCCCCATATAGAAAGAGGCATGATTTCATGGGATGACCAAGGGGACATGGAATCAGGTTCCAGCTGTATACTAGCTGTTTGATACAGGAAATAATATCTCTTCAGTTTCAACTCCAAGATGCGATTAATAATTCTCTGAAGAAGATACTATTATAAGGATGTAAGTAATATCACTTTGTGAACTCTGAAGTGCTACATGAGTATTCAACAGTTACTGTTATTCAGTCTATGTGAGGAGTTAAACTGTGTTACTGCCTAAGTAGAAAAGTCTACTGAAGTGTCAGAAATACAATGCATACATCCATGCAGTTTGAGAAGCCCAAAGCTATAGCATCAGGCCCCACCACTACAAGCAAAAAGCAAGAAGATCTATACCAAAAGAATGTCCTTTTGGAAAACTTTATGGTGCATGCATCATATACAAAACACCAAGACTTCTCGATGTTTCTGGACACAGTGCTATATACAGCCCCAAATGGAAAGGAATCCTTTAAATTTTGAGCAACAGATGAGAACACCAACAACACCAAGAACGTTCCCAGAATAATTTCCTCACTTAATCCTTCTGAGCCTTAGTTTCCTTAAGAATGACAAGAAAAGGCTTTGGGGCCAGCAGCAGAACTTGGTTTCCCCACTCCAAATCCAGGGTTCTTTTATTATTCCTGCTTCTCTCCTCCCATTATAAATTAGTCAACTGGCATGGTAGATTTTGAAGGAGTCTTTTATAAAGTTGGACACCAGTATGTGACCACTACTATGGTTTGAATGTGACCCCTCCAAAATTCAGGAGTTGCCAATGTGATAGTATTAAGAGGTTAGGCCTTTACGAGGTGATTAGGCCACGAGGGCTCCTCCTTGTGAACAGGATTAAGGCCCGTATAGAAGACGCTTCATGCAGTGTTTGGCTATCTTGCTCTTCTGCTCCCTCTTGCCCTTCCACCTTCTACCGTGTGAAGACGCAGTAAGAAGGCCCTCGTATATGACTGGCACCTTGATCTTGAACTACCCAGCTTCCAGAACTGTGAGAAATAAATTTCTGTTCGTTATAATCGACCCAGTCTGGTGTTCTGTTATAGCAACACAAATGTACTAAGACAATAATAACCTCCCAGGAAAGAGACACTGTTAAAAGTCCCTACAAAGAAGGCAAAGGACACCAGAGAACAGAGGGGGCACTGCCAGGGGACAGCAATCTTCGAGACTGGGCTAATAATAAACAATGATCATAACTGCATTGAAACTCTAAAAACTGCAACTTTTAGGCCAGTAAATACTAAAATCAAATCTAAGACTTTCCTCCAAATGACCTCTAAATTTATTTATTAATTTATTATAGGATAGGGACCAAACTTCAATTATCATCACAGAAATTAACATGTGTGGTCTCATGTATGAACAAGCCTTTACCAGGTCAACAAGAAGAAGGGTACTTTACATTCTACTGGCTCCTCAGAAAAAAGGGCAAATCTAGGCACAATGATATTTCTCATTACTTTGCCAGAATAATGCAAGAGATCAAGAGAAGTGAATAAGAGCAAGTGTATCATACTCAAAAGTATCACAAAGACAAGAAAGACTGAGGCAATGGTCAACTGCGTGAAACTGGTGTCTTCATGACTATGTGAACTGTCAATATTTTTTAAACAGGCAAACTGGGGGAGGGGTATACGTCCAATATATCTGCTGTCTCTACAAATTCTTCTGCAGACAGAAGAATTACAATAAGATTATTTTTAAAAAGAAATTTCCCCCTTCAAGATGATCAAAAGACAGTTGAAACTTTCTAAAAATACAATGTATTTTATTGGGGTAGGATCTTATTCATTTGAGAATCAGGTTTTAGTAAACATTATCTCCTATATAGATGACAAGAAGAAGGGGAAGTTTGGCCATATTAAGACTTCTGTCACACACAAAATGTTCATTTAGCCCTGCAGAAATCTGGTTGGCTGAAAAAAATATTTTAAATTTAATTGACTGTATATAGGACTACACTGATATTTTTTTAAAAGGGAGATATGGGTGGAGGGAGGGTTGGATAGGTGGAGCACAGAGGATTCTTAGGGCAGTGAAACTACCCTGTGTAATATAATGGCAGATGTATGTCCTTATACATTTGTCAAAATCCATAGAATGTACACCACCAAGAATGAACCCTAATGTACTGAACTTGGAGTGACAATGATGTGTCAGTGTAGGGTCATCAGTTGTAACAAATGTACCACTCTGGTGGGGATGTTGATAAGAGGCCGTGCATGTGGGGGAAGGGGGTATAAGAGAAATCTCTGCACCTTCTACTTAATTTTGGTGAGTTTACCTCTGAAAGTGTCTTATGCAGCAGGGAGCTTTGGTTTTTCAACCTGTGAGCTTCATCCACAACAAGGACACTCCAAGGGAAGCTGTGAGGGAAAATCCAACCTTTCAGTGTTATGTAACTCAAACACATATCTCATAATCAAAAATCTTACTACGAAGCTGTGACTTGTTAGAAAGACTAACAGTAAGCCCATTCTAATTAGAAATATAGCCTAATTACCTTCCTATCTGAGGGGCTGCCATGTACATAAGGAAATATCTGGATAAGGTAGTAAAATTAAGAAAAAACTTTCCCCAAGATTGGAAAGGCCTGTGCAGAAAGGAAGGAGGCGAAGAAAGAAAGGAAAAGAAAACATTTGTGACCTCTTACTATGTGTTCAGACACCGAGCTCAAGGCTTTGTACGTTATTTAGCCCAAAAGAATACAGTAAGTAGACATAATTGTGCTCGTTTTACCAAGGAGGAGACTAAAGCTCAGAAAGGTAGGGTGACTTGGTCACAAAGGTGGAAGTGAGATTCAAACCCAAAAGAAAAACCAAGAGACAGTGGTGTCATAGTAGCTAAAGAAGTGTTATTTTAAAATGGAGTAGTGGTAAATAGGATTAAATGTTACAGAGATGGACAGGAAGATACATGCATTGGATTTGTTAACATGGCAGTCATTGATGGCTGTTGCCAGAGCATGTTTTGTAATAGGCAATAACAGCAATAATAGGTTATAACAGCAATTACTCAAGAAGTTTAAGTCATAAAGCATACCCTTTGAAAGACAGTACCGGGAAGCCACACCAAAAAGAAATTCAAAATATGAAAAAGATATATGCATGTATATATTCCAAGCTGCACTATTTAAGGCAACAAAAACCTGAAAATAAACTAAATATCCAATAATAGGTGATGAAATATTATATAACACTGTAAACGATAAACATGATTATGTTGCAATAAAAAAGGCCTATGATAACTAAAAGACATAAATATTGTATATCCTTTTTTTATAAATATGAAAACTATGCAAAAATGATAAAGTGAAAGTTAAAAGATTTTTAGCTTTTTGTTTGTAAACATTGTAGAATCCCATTATGTTATTTTTATATTTAGAAAACTAAATGTATATACAGGAAAAACAGAATACTGGAAAGATAATGGGTATGGGGAAAAAAATCCTCACAAATTAGAGAAAGCTCTTGAGCAGAAGTTGGCCTTACAAAGAGGAAATGCTCTTCCTCTGAGGCTACAGAGAAAATCCAGAGGACAGGTGGAGTAACAGAGATACCCACTACCATTCACCTGTGAGAGTGGTACAAGGGGAGGGAGAACTGGGGATCCCAAGAGAATGCGGGGAGGCCAAAGAGTGCTGAGTAGCACGAGCAGGGGATGCCTTTAAGAACTTCAAGGATTAAGCGTCCAGATGAAGTTAGATGGTGGTCATGAGACAGGGAAGTGTCTTTAGAATAGTGCTTGGCACTGTTTGAATTAGCATTCAAAACAGATCAGGTCCTATTCCCTTGTGAAGGACTAGACACTTAGGTTTTTATACACATAGGTATCCAATAAATGCTTGTTCAGTGGAACAGACTACAGGGAGGTGGATTTTGGCTCAGTGAAAGGAAGTACATCAAATTACTCATAAAAGGACACAGTAAACACTCATGAACTTTCTGAAGACCCCTCATATTAGAGTAAAATCTCCAAACAGTCCTGAAAGGTGTCTGTGCAAGTTGCAGTGTAAAAAACCAAATATCTACTAACCACCAATCATGTGTATTTAATCTCATTTAATTTTCACAATTGCCATCCAAGATAAGTAACTTAATTATCCCCACTTAATAGACGAAGAGACTGAAGTTCATCGAGATTAAGTCGCTAACCTAAGGACACACAGCTAATGAGTAGAGGGCTGGAACACAGGACTCCTGCCATGCTGCCCATCCGTAAACAGGACTCACGGAGGACATACCAGGAAAGGAGACCAGACATACCAGGAAAGAGACAAAGTACGAAAATATGAAGGAAAGACATGACTTTCAAGATGCTTTCAACACAGTTTCTGAAGTAGTGTAACATACTCACGATTTCAGAAATGATGCATCTTTCAGGCAAATCTGAAAAATTAAGGAAGACAAGTTATAGAGGTTGTGTTGATAAACTCCGATAGTAATCAGCTAGTTTCTTTTCTGTTATCTCTCTTAAACTACAGGATTTATCTAAGTCTTATTTGCTCACTAAGTAAAAAAATGTTCTGAGCATAATTACTAAATAGTGGTATCTTACAAATAGAAGAGAGGCAATGATTAAGTGAAAGGTCTTGTTTCAGTGATCCAGACATTCTTAGCTTGAAGAACAAGGACTTAAAATGAGACTATAACTAGGAAGTGTCCTCTACTCCTATCCTCCAGTAACACATATGACACCTCAGTCCACAAAACCCTTTCCCCTCCCTGCCTGCCTTCTCCTGTTCGTCAGTCAAGAGGCAGGTCAAGTGCCACCTTTCTAGGAAGGCTTCTCCCTTGATCCCCACCAGGAAAGAGAGGGAAAGATATCTAACTAACGTGAAGCACAATGATCCTTCACTTCTTTGGTTCACAGCCCCTCCTTGAGAACCTGATGAAGGTAGACTCTTTTCACAGAAAAATTGGTGCTCTCAAAAAAAATTAAATATAACTTCAGTAGATTCTACAACTTCTAAGGTACCAGGTTAGGAGTTCTTGCTGTAGAGAAACAAATGGATACCTCATAGGTAGTCAGTAGCACATGAAAACATGACTTCTGTTTTAGGTTTTGCTGAAGGTGGGCTCTTTCCTCCTTGTTGCCTGCATATGTTACACAGGAAAGACCTGGAGCAAATCTGAATCCAAGAAAAGAGGGAGATAAACACAAATACTAGAGCCATAGGACAGGGTGTGCATATATGAAAAACTACATTTCATAGAAGGATTGCAGTGTGCAGACCTCATGAAGCCCTGCAACCAGAAAGGGTCTTAGGACTCTAAATCTTATCTAGAGTAATGGCTGAACCTCAGGGCAAGTTCCTGTGTGAATAGGTAGAAGGGTCAGATCTAAGAGGGTCTTGTGCTGATTCTAAAAATAAAATTATTTTTCCATGTTAGTTACTTCCTATGTCACTATGAAAAAGATGGTTTCTCCTTTAGTTCAGCAAAATTTACTAAAAATGAGTACTGACCTTTAAAGACTGCCAAACAGTAAAAATAACATCCATTAGACCCTCCCTCATCAGATCCTCAGTTTGTCTACTTACACTGCTTCAGTCCAGAGTTTTCTGGAATAAATCAGCTCACTGATTCTGACAATATGTTGTTTTATCACATTTTATACATCATCCAGAAAAAAAAATCTTAATAAATATAAACAATAACATTTCAGCTACATCTACTCTGTACCTCTCCATCTCTTCTTTCCAGTTCCTCAGAACAGACAAGGGACAAAGAATCAGAAATGGTCCTTCATCATTTAATCTTCCTGCCAAGTAAATGAAGAGAGCAATAGTCTGGAACACAGAAAAAGAAGGCAGTTTTGATCACGTTTCCCAATGACAAACAACCACAAAGTTCCCACAATCCCGTAGGGGATACAAACTCTTATGTAAGACTTGCTTTACAAAGAAATAATGTATAATCTTCCACACATTAGGAGAGTAATCCTTTCCTAGAGTGAAATCATGTAAGCCTCAATATACTTGCCAAAGAAATTTATGGCACTCAATTACAGTTAACAAGCAATGAGGCTCAATATTTAGGTAACTGAAACTCTAATGCAGAGAGAAAAAAGAGTCAGGAAAAACAATAGATATCAGCAAAAACAATGCAAATGATGGACAAGATCAGGAATACTCTGAAAACATAAGGCAAGAAGTGCCAAGATATGACTGTAAAAAGAACCAATCATGTGGTGGCCCTCCGCTGCTCCAGGCTCTCCAGAGTGAGGATGTTTCCTTCTTTCCTAACTTCCTTTTTCCTTCCCCTACTGTTTTCCTTCCTTCCATGTGTATTTATGGGTGCCTTCTACTTGCTAGGCACTGATCTAAGTTCTGGTCATACAACAGTGAACAAAACAGACAGAACTCCTAGCTCTCCCGAGCACACATTCTAATGAGGACAACAGACAATGAATAATCCTCATAAGCTTAAGTATGGATATAAAATGAAAATCTTTGTAAAGCCAATGGGCATACTTTGAGAGATGCCAGTACATAATTCTGACTTCAAAGTTGCTATGATATACAGGGAAAATAACACACTTTTGTAAAACAAAAATGTGTGAGGAGCCTCTGTCCCCAAATGTTGAGCTATTTCTAAGAAAAATCTATTCTAAGGATATAATTCAAATTCATGAGAAAGCTATATGCTCAAAGACGTTCACCTGAAGATTAATTTAAAAAGCACAAAAAAGGAGGGAATTCAGCATTCCTCATCTGTAGAACATTTAAATAAATTATGAAGAATTCTCTTAATGGAATATTATGCAGCCAGTTGATAATAATGATTGTGAAGAATAAAATGGAACAATATGCAAACTGTATGTGCAATAATTCAGTCATGCAAAACATACATTGCTATTCATGGTTGTGTTTAGACTGCTGTGATTATAGGGTGGCAGTTAATTTTTTAAATGTGATTATATTAATTTTATAATGGAAATAATTTTTTTTTTAATTAACTACGGCTTCTCATCCCAAACTGTGCCCAGAGCAACCCTCTAATAAGTGATTTACTAGATATTAAAACCACTCTGTTTAGCTTTCTCTGATGATGTAATTTAGGGAAACTTTATTATTTGTTACCATAAACCAGTTATGTCTACAAAACAAATTTGGAGTCACTAGTGAATTCTACCAAAGATTTAAGGAAGAAGTGATACCAATTTACATAAACTCTCCCAAAAAACTGAAGAGGGGGGAATATTTCTTAGCTCATTCTATGAAGCCAGCTTTACCCCAATACTAAAACCAGACAAGGACATTACAAGGAAAGGAAATTATAGACCAATATCCCTCGTGAACATAGATGTAAAAATTCTAAATAAAATTTTAACAAAGCAAATTTGGAGACGGTATATTTTGAGGAAGCTTAAAGGGGAACTATGCGAACACCCTGGAGGACAGCAAAGGACAAATGGGATTTGCTAGCTCTGAATGAAGTCAGTTGGGCAATTCCAGTGACCGAGGCAAAGGAGGCTGCAGGGAGGGCCCTTTACTGGTCCAAGAGCCTGTTAGCCTAGCTTCCAGAGATTCTGGGAGACTGATCTTGTTTTAGTTCCAAAGCTGTCAATTCGGAATGTACTAGGACCAGATCTGTTTGCCTGAGCAAGCCAAGGATAATAAATGAGATGCCTCAGTGTACCCTACTCAGAGGTCATACTGTATTCTGAACAACTGAAACCCTGATGAGGTACACCTGGCTTAAATAAAGTAGTCTCCAATACATAGACTAGCCTGTGTGCGACTGCTCCAGCTCGTATAACTTCGTATAATGTATGCTATACGAAGTTATTACGTTGCAGAGTTGCAGGAGTGAATTGGCATACTTGTTACCATTATGTAAGCACTTGGCACATAGATTTCAGATTTCTCTACATTGCCAATATATCGACTTTTCATCTTCCAGAACTTTATTGACATCTCTTAGCGGGGGGGGGGGGGGGGGTTGAGCTTCTGAAAGAGCTGATGACAGCATTGCTCTTTCTGTGTTTTCACTGAGATTTGGAAATTTTTATCTCCATGGTTTCTGATCAAATTGCCTGTGCTATGTACCCTGATGTACTGGCTTTCTTGGGTATCTCATAGATAAGTAAACCCTGTGTAATAAATCCAAGGGGTGTCTGTGACCAGACTTTTCATCAATGCAAGCCCACTATTGACATGGTCAACCCAGGGCAGTACTGGAAATCACCCTACCAGAAGCACTGATTTCAATATACTACCTGCTTAACAATGCTCAAGGAGGCCTGTCTGATTCTCCAGGTCTCTAGACTCTATCCTACCTCCTTTTAAGGCCATTAGATGGCCAAGTCATTTTGAAAAACATTGGGTACTAACTCTGCACTTCTCTAGCATGGTAGAGAAATGGGAAGTAAACCCACCCCTGCTGAGGAAGGAAGATTAATATTAGAAGTGATCCAGTTAACTACATAAAGTATTGCTACTGAGGTCAAAGTCAGTCTGATCCCCAGACAGGTATATTTGCTTTACACTGGGAAAAAAACCTGTGTCCCGGCCCCTTAACTGCAATTCTAACTCAGGCATGTCTTCTCACAGATATGTCAAAGGCCGGATAAGATAAGGGTAGTGACAGAACTCCAAACCATCCCCACAACTAGAAAAATCAATTCCAAGGTTATGATCTCTTAATAAAGATTCAGGCATTTCCCCTCCTAGTATAAAAATACATATTGTAGCTAACAGCTAAAGATGGTAACGAGTTGTCAGGAGGTATGTCAGTGGAGGTGGGCAGTGGTCATTCCATAGTAACATACCTGGCAGGTCTTACCCAGGCCCATCTCATCTCCCAGGATGCAGCCATTTTGACAGTGGAAGCGCTGGGCTAGCCAGTTGACTCCCTCCAGTTGATAAGAGCGTAGATGAATCCCTAGAAAAAAAAGATACAGCAAGTCTGAAAAGCAGACATTTCAACACATACACAGGCAATGTTCTAAGACTTTGAATGAAGAACATGGCCTAAATTCCCATGACACCAAACCGTACTGGCTGTATCTTTTGCTGAGAAGTTATGGATATGTAAACATTTACTGACTTCCAACAGTAAATTCCAAGTCTGACTTTTCCGGCAGACTTACTCACCATTATATTCAAAGCTCTAAAATAGCCTGTCATTGTTACCTGATCCACTTGACAGATGTAAGTCAGCTTGGGATTTGGCCTCTATGCTGCCTGTGCCTCATGCCAGTGTCCGTTCTTGGAAATGCAGCATTACTGATGCAAGTTAACAACAAACACATGGACTGTACATGTGTCTGCTGGCTTAACTGCACCCATTTAAATTTGCCATCAGTGCTAAAGGAAAGACTGAGACAGGACTACATTAAATTATGCTTCAGCAGAAAGTAGTATTGTTAAAAATGAAAATGATGTTTCATAAAGGGTGTTTAACAGTGCACAAGGGTGGCAGACAACGTCTGAAACCCACAGGGGGCTTCTGCTGCCTCTCTTTTCTCTTTCCCTTGGGAAAAAAAAAAATCCAGTTTCAGAGAACGGCAGCCAAATCTTAAGAAGGGGGAAGACCCTAACCATACTTTACATAAGAACTATTAACAAAAATATAACTTTCTGGCTTAACTCATGACTTAAAAAAATCTATACAGTACATAAGAATTATAGCACATTAAAAAAATTAACAAGTTATTTTTATTAAGAATTTATTAAGTACCAGGGACAGTAGCAAACACTTTACATAAATTATCTCATTTAATTCTTATACCAATCCTATGCAGTAGGTATTATCTCATTTTACAGAGTAGAAAATTCAGATAATCAATGAATATTAAAATGTGAAATGTAGAGACTTCTGTTTCCAGAAAGATGGATTATATTAATTCCCCCTATTCGCACAACTAAAACCCCTGAACATTATATATAAAACAAACATAAGAAGACTCTGAAAGATGGACTCAAGAAGAAGACTGGCTGAGGACCTGGGGACCTGGGAACCCAAGGAATGACAGGGTAGTAAATTCCCTTGGATTTTTTTTTGCTTCATATATCCCAGACTGGGAGGTCAAGAAATCAGAAAACACCAACTGGTATATGCTTAAACAAATACAAAACAACAAAAGCCCTTTTCTGCTAGAAAGTGGCAGCCTAGCATGACAGAAAACTTTTAGACAATAACTGCTCTATTTTAGCCAGGTCAAGAGGCTGAGAAGGGGAGCCTGGACTTCTACCTCCACCTGGCAGTAACAAGGCAGCAACCCCCTTCCCCTGCTAGAGCACTGTCAGACAAAGACAGTTACACAGAAAGTTTAAATACTCATAATACAAAAATGTCCAGGTTTCTATTAAAAATCATTCCTTATACCAAGAACTGGGAACATATTAAACTGAACAAAAAAAGATCATCAATAGGTGCCAACATCCAGATGACACAAGATGTTAGAATTATCTGACAAAGGTTTTAAAGGAGTAATGACAAAAATGCTTCCACAAGCAATTATGAACATACCTGAACAACTGAAAAAACAGAAAGCCTCAGTTAAGAAAGAAAATCTCAGCAACGAAATAAGATATAAAAAAGAACAAAATGAAAATGCTTAAATGGAAAAATACAATAACCAAAATTAAAACCTCAATGGATGGTATCAATAGTAGAATGGAAGAGAGGAAAGAATCAGTGAACTAGAAGACAGAACGTAGAAATTACCCGATCAGAACAACAGAGAGGAAACAGGCTGAAAACAAATGAACCTCAAGGAACTGCAGGACTGTAACAAAAAATCTAACATTTGTTCATTGGTGTCTCATAAAGGAGAAAGAGCACAGCGCTCAAAAAGTACTCCAAGAAATAATGGCCAAAAACTTCCCAAAGTTCGCAAAAGACTTACAGATTCCAGAAGCTGGTGAATCTCAAACATGAAAACCCCAAAGAAATGCACACCAATACATATAATTATTAAACTGCTTAAAACTAAAGACAGAAAACATTTTGAAAGCAGCCTGAGAAAAACACCTCTTTACTTTTATAGGGGAAATACTATTTGAATGACAGAAGACTTCTCAGCAGAAACCTTGGAGGCCAGGAGGGAGTGGCACAACATTTTTCAAGTATTGACATAAAAGAACTGTCAACCCAGACTCCTATCACCAACAAAAATAATCTTCAGGAATGAAGGGGAAATCAAAACATTCTCAGATGAAGGAAAATGAAAAGAATCTGTCATTAATAAAATAAAGAAATGGAAGTCCTTGGGAAGAAAAGGAAATACTAAGAAACAGAACCTTGGAACATCAGGGAGGAAATGAGAACACAGCAAAGATAAGTGTAAATACAATAGGCTTCCCCTTCTCTTGAGTTTTCTAAATTATGTTTGACAGTTGAAGCAAAAATTATAACATTGTCTGATGTGGTTCTAAAGGTATATAAAGGAAATTTTTAAGACAATTATGTTATAAACAGTAAGGTAAAGGGAAATAAAAGGAGGTAAGATTTCTACACTTTACTCAAATAGGTAAAATGACAGTATCGGTAGTCTGTGATTATATAAATATATAAATTTATACATAATGTAATACCGTAACAACCACTAAAAAAGCTATACAAAGAAATAAAAACACTGTAGATAAATACAAATGAAATTCTAAAAAATGTTCAAGTCATCCACAAGAAGGCAAGAAAAAAGAAAACAAATGTAAAACAGAGAGAGAAACTAAAAACAATAAAAAATAATAAAATGTCAGACTTAAGCTCTAATATACCAACAATTATGTGAAATATACACGATTTATCAATTAAAAGACAAAGATTTACAAAGTAGTTTTAAAAACATGACCCAATTATTTATTGTCTATAAGAAACTCACTTTGGGCTGGCCCGGTGGCGCACTGGAGAGTGCGTCGGTTGGGAGAGCAGTGGCGCGCACGACTTCCCACCTTCCGGACTGGGTGGCTGCTTCCTCTGCTATAGTGACGTTCCCCAGTCCGGTGGGCAATTCCTGCCAACTTGACGCCAGCCGCCATGACACCCGCTCTGAAAGCAGCTGCGGAGCAGAGAGAGGGGCCAGCGGTGGTGCATCATCCTTGTATACATGAGCTACATTAGTAGAAAAAAAAAATCCCTTCATCAATACATCAGATCCTATATAGGATGGCTGGTGCTCTCACTGGCTGAGCACGGTGCAGGCGCAACACCGAGGGTTGCGATCCCGTTGCCGGTCCCTGGTACGGGCGTGACGCCAAGGGTTGCGATCCCGTTACCGGTCAGTAAAAAAAGACAAAAAGGAAAAAAAAAAAAAAAGAAACTCACTTTAAATATAATTATATAGATCGGTCAAAAATAAATGAATGGTGGGCCGGCCCAGTGGCGCACTGCTATAGTGCGCCGCTTGTGAAGCGCGGCGGCGCTCCCACCGAGGGTTGGATCCCACATGCAGACTGGTTCCCGCTCACCGGCTGAGCGAGGCACGGGAGCAACACCGAGGTTTGCGATCCCGTTGCTGGTCCCGGTCCGGTACGGGGGCGACACTGAGGGTTGCGATCCGTTGCCGGACACGGAAAAAGACAAAAAGGAAAAAAATTAAAAATTAAAAAATTAAAAAATTAAAAAATTAAATAAATGAATGGAGTGGTAGGCACAATAGAGGCCCTCACAAAGATGTCCAAGTCCTGATCCCAGAATAAGTGAACACACTACCTTCGGAGCCCTCTCTCACACAGGTTCTTAAAGACTATTCCCAACACTTGCAGGGAAGTAGGCAAACACACAAACATATAAAAGTTAACCAAGATATGTCAAACATATAAAGACCGGTCCATAAATTCATGCTTAAATTGGATTCACACTCCTTACAGCCACAGATCTACATTCTTCTAGACTCAAGTGACCGGTGTAGAGAGAGAGGTTTTCCTCTTTCATGTCTTCTTCCTCTCCATTTATCTTCATCCATCCCTCTTCTAAGCTGAACGTAGACCTGACCCTTTGTTTCATTCCAAGAATAAAAACACTTCACTTTCGTGGTACTCAGCACATAGTATGAGTTCAATAAATACTTGCTAACACTTTTAAAAGCACTCGCATCCTCTAGTCTAGAACACCAGGTGGGCAGGGCCCATATTTGTTTCGCTCACGTCTGTATCCGGCGCCGAACAGTACACTCTCAGCAGCTATTCATTAAATATGACTAAAAGACTATATTACTATTACAGATGCACGATTTGGTCACACAGTTAAGACATGCACCACTTTCCCCATTTTGTAAACGGGAACACGAGGTTCGGAGAGGTTCAGTGGAGTCAGCAGCCCAGAAACAGAGCTGGGTCTCTGGGTCTGCCGGAAGGAAGGTCAGCCCGGCTGCCGACAGACCTCAGGGGACTGCAGGTAAGGGCCAGTCAGTGTAAATAAAATCGATGTTAGGTGCGGTAACGAGCAGACAAACGGCTTGGCCGCAGTTTTCAAAATACAGCATTGAGGGAGAATTTACCAGTGGTGAATTATCAAATTACTGCGCATGCAAAGTAAACGGAGAAGAAAACTGCAGCTGGGAGACGAGTTCTGATAGTTTACCCAAGCAACCGATAACCCGCCCCAGGCCAGGCCTCCAAACGTCCCGGAACAGAAACTTTAAGCCCACATCGTAGTGGCGCCAGGACGTCCCCCTGCACTTCCGAGGCCCGCTCTCTGCGCCAATAGTCCCTGCTTTCCCCTCCCACGCCTGTTTGCCTCGGCCAGGCCTGGCTCCCCGGCCCAACCTCATTCACTCCGCGTCCGCCAGCCCACGGCCGGGGGAAGGGAAGGCCCTGGCGCAGGCAGGTGAACAACCACGGGACGGCCCACCCGGGGCGCACCCGGCCTGGGAGAGGCCGGTACCGACGCATTGGCCAGCCTGGGCGAAAGTTCGCCCGGCGCCCACTCACCTGTCAGCCCCCACTGCCGTAAATCCTGCTCCTGCACCCGCGCCCGCGCCGCCTGTGCTCTACCCTCAGTCTGAAGGGCCAGTAAGAAGCCGGGCATGTCGCCCTGGAGGGTCGTGGCTCCCACGCGCTCCATGGGGCTGGGAGAGGCTCCGCCCCGCGCGGCCCGGCGCGCTTCTCCTTGACACGCCGGGGCTGGTCCAGGCGCCGCAGACGCTGCCGCCGCCCGCAGAGGGCGCGCCGCGAGCTGGTTTCTGCACCAGACCTAGTGATCGCGGTTGCCCCTCAGCCTGCTCGGGAATTCTTGCAGTGCCGGAGTGATGCTGCTGCTGCTGCTTCTCAGGAATTGTGCCTCTGACTGTGCTTATGCGCGCACAAGGTGACTGAGTGCCTGAAATGCTATTCATTTATTATTTGATCAAAATTGACTGTCCTGTGCCAGATACTCATATTGTTGGAAATAAATTAAAATGTAGGGGGGAACATAGACTATAAGTAGTAGAATTGTAAAATATATATATATAACCTTAATGTACGCAGTCTTGTAACAATGCATAAGCAACGCAGCTTATCAGGGGCCGTGACAA
>NW_007732218.1:7079-7365 GCF_000696425.1 Galeopterus variegatus | reverse complement strand
TAGCGGCAGGTAGACGTACCAACATGCCGCAACCACAGGAATCCTGGAGGACGCTCCAGGTTCCTCTGTAGGAGACGAATGGGTTCGGCTCCACGGGAAGATCTCTAAGAAAGAGACCCCTCCCGAGTTCTTCTGATAATCCGGTTGTAGCACTCGTGGCAGGAGTGTATCGGTGTTTTGTTTCTTGCCTGTCTGATTGCGTGTGTGTGGGGACTGACGACTTTCTGGGGTGACATGGGACAAACTGTCTCAGCTCCTTTGAATCTGACTCTGTAATACTGGACTG
>NW_007732218.1:5758-6354 GCF_000696425.1 Galeopterus variegatus | reverse complement strand
TCTCTGGACAAAATTTGTCTATCTGTGCACAGAGTTCTGTAAGTGTTATAAGAAATGCTCATTGTCAGGGCCGGCCCGGTGGCGCACTGCTACAGTGCGCCGCGAGGGTTCGGATCCCACATACAGACCGGTTCCTGCTCACTGGCTGAGCGAGGGGCGGGCGCAGCACCGAGGGTTGCGATCCCGTTGCCGGGTCCCGGTCCGGTACGGGCACGACACTGAGGGTTGCGGTCCATTGCCAAACACAAAAAGGAAAAAAAAAAAAAGAAAGAAATGCTCACTGTCTATGGCATTTCAGCCAAGATAAAGAAAAACTTGTTAAAAAAATCAAGGCCACTTGGAGATTCTGTTTTCCTTATACAACGTAGCCGGTTCTAGCTAAATGTGAACATTAAACTAAAACTGAAAAAAAAAAAGGTAAAAAGGTTTTTTAAAATTCACACTGCTATGAGAAGTGTTTTTGGAATTNGGTCTTTGCGAGATGAGCCTTCCCATCAAGTTAAGATTCGTGCTTTTGGGCCAGTCTTACATTTTGGTGCATTGGCCAGGAAATGGCTCTCTCTAGGACCCGGAGACTAGAGAACGGAGGGATTGCC
>NW_007732218.1:3929-4817 GCF_000696425.1 Galeopterus variegatus | reverse complement strand
GTCCTCTTTGATGCCTCCAAAATTTGAAAACTATTTGTAAGTATGCCTCCAAAATTTGAAAACTATTTGTAAGTATCCTTCTGATTTTTATAGTATAAAATAACATGTCTACCTGGGAATAAGTCCTCCCAGCACTGAGGCATCCATACAAAGAAAAGTAAAACCTTTTCAATCAGAAAATTGATCTTCAATGCTTCCATGAGGAATATTTTGATCAAAAAAAGGGGAAATGATGTCTTGTCTACACAAGCAGTTCTCTAAAGTTTCATAAACTTGAAGAAAGAGACTCATAACTTGGATGAGACATCCTGTTCCCAAAGGATTCATGTAAGTTCTTAAAAATCTTAGTGTACTAATTAGTGTATAGCTTGCTAACTGAGTAAGCCACCTGTTGTGAATCAACTGTTAGGACTATAGATAAACAAATGCTCTTGATCCTCTGCGCCACTCCAGCGGGCGGACAAGAGCTATGTCCTCCATCATGTCAATAGTTCTAGCCCACATTAACCCCTACTGCGCCCTAAAAATAGCTTGAAGCAGTCAGATGAGTCGGCGGCCCACTCCATAAAAGTGGAAGGAACTATTGACAGTGGAGAATTGTTAGAACGATCTGGACTAAAGCCATTTTGGGACCTAAAGCAGCCTGGGCTATGGGGGCGGGGAAGATTTTTTTAAAGGGACAGGATTTTTTTTCCTCTCTCTCTTCTCTTGCTTCCCATCCCCTGACTTTCTTATCTCACTAAGTAAAAAGGCGAGGCTGAAAAGCTGGTTGGTACTTTGCAGAGCTAACAGTTCTTTCTTTAAGTCTAATTTTGGGAAATGATCAAGGCCCTAGTGCCCAAGAACCCTTTATGGTCTATGTTCCCTTTACCATGTGTGACTTATATA
>NW_007732218.1:2317-3356 GCF_000696425.1 Galeopterus variegatus | reverse complement strand
ACATCCATACAGACAGCAGGTATGCCTTTGCCACTGCCCACATGCACGGTGCTATTTGTCAACAATGGGGTCTGCTGACTTCGGGGGGAAAGAAATTTTAAAAAAAAGGCAGAGATTGTAGCCCTGCTAGAGGCCCTTCACAGACTGCTAAAAGTGAGTATTATACACTTCCTGGGCCACCAGAAAGGGGATTCCCCCATTGCCAGCGGAAACAACTTGGCCGATTCAGAGGCAAGGGCGGCAGCCCATGGGTCCTCGTCTATTTTGTTGGTTAATATCCCCGAGCCAGAAAAGCCCAGGCTTAAATACTCAGCTGAGGACGTAGCAGTGATCTCAAGGGACTCTAATAACTACTTTCATCAGGAAACAGGGCATTGGCATGCAGCATCAGGCAAGCCTATCTTGCCACAAGAACAAGCCCATGCCATAATCGAACAAATGCACCAATGGACTCATCTGGGAGTAAACAAATTGGTCCAGACCACCCTAAGAACAAAATATCACATCATAGGGCTGAGACAGTTAGCAGAACAGATAGTTTATAAGTGTGTGCCATGTCAAAAGGTAAATGCTTGTAAAAATACCATAGGACCTGGCAAAAGACCCAGGGGAGAAAGACCTGGGGTATTTTGGGAAATGGACTTTACAGAGATCAAGCCAGGTAAATATGGTTATAAGTGTCTCCCAGTTTTTGTAGACACCCTCTCTGGATGGGTAGAAGCATTCCCAGCAAAGCAGGAAACAGCCACTGTCGTGGTCAAGAAAATCCTGGAAGAAATTTTCCCATGCTTCGGGGTACCCAAGGTAATTGGGTCCGACAATGGGCCCGCCTTCGTTGCCAAGGTAAGCCAGGGAGTGGCCATATACCTAGGGGTCAATTGAAAATTACATTGTATCTACGGACCCCAGAGTTCAGGGCAGGTAGAAAGGATAAACAGAACTCTAAAAGAGGCCCTGACTAAATTAACCATGGAGACTGGCGTAGACTGGGTGATGCTTCTTCCCTTGGCCCTGTTTAGAGCTAGGAACACCCCCTCCC
>NW_007732218.1:0-1425 GCF_000696425.1 Galeopterus variegatus | reverse complement strand
TCTCTCTGGAGAAGAGGACCCCTTAAGACTGAAAATTTTTCGGACACCTTAACTGTGATAAGATAAAAACTCTCTTGTTTCTTTTATGTCTAACCATTCTCTTCCAGGGCACAGGAGCTGACAGCCCGCATGTTCCTAAAAATTTCACTTGGTATGTTATAAATGGGGTGAGAGATACAACCTGGAATCAGTCCAAAGTAACTACAGGAGCCTGGTGGCCAGACTTATTTCCAGATGTGTGTAAACTGGCTTTAGGAGCCTCAGGCAACTGAGATCTAAAAGAATACTTTGACACTCGCAGGCCCCCTTTTCTCCCTCCCCCCGGGAGTGCCGCAGGCTTGATCCATGGGGAGGTTGCTCTACAGCAGCGTAGCCGAGTATGCTGAGCACCCTCACATTCTATGTGTGCCCTGGGTCCCACCGTAGCAGAGCACTAAACTATCGGTGTGGGGGCTCATTAGAATTCTTCTGCAAAGACTGGGGCTGCGAGACCACGGGAGACACATATTGGCGTCCTTAGTCCTCCTGGGACTTTATAAAGGTAACTGCTAATTATACCCACCCCTCCCCCCCTAGCTGTAGGGTGGGCAGGCCGATTGGGAATCAACAACCTTCGGTGGACCCAAGTCCCTACCTGCAATGGGTGGTGTCACCCCCTCAGAGTGTCTTTCACAGAAGCAGGAAAAAAGGCTAGTGGATGGGACAAAAGATTTACATGGGGTTTAAGGTTTTTTTTTTTTTTTTTTTAAAGATATGATAATGGGCTATTGTTACAAGAGTCCCTCACTTCCCTCTCTGAGGTGGTCCTACAAAACAGAAGGGGACTAGACCTCTTGGTCCTTCAGCAGGGTGGGCTCTGTGCCGCATTACGAGAAAAATGTTGTTTTTATATTGACCATTCAGGAGTTATTAAAGACTCCATGGCCAAAATTAGAATAGGCTTGGCCAAAAAAAAAACAAAAGAAAGAAAAAAAGAACAAACACAGGGATGGTTTAAATCCTGGTTCAACTCCTCCCCTTGGCTCACAACTCTTCTGTCCACCTTATTAGGTCCGATAATTATTTTGGTGATGATTTTAACTTTTGGTCCCCACATTTTAAATCGTCTAGTGGCTTTCATTAAAGACCGTATTGGTACTGTCCAAATTATGATGCTAAGACAACAATACTGAGAACTAAATCAATAGGGACAAATATTTCATGATTGAAATATGCACCAGAAGAAAAAGGGGGAAATTGTTGGAAATAAATTGTAATGTAAGGGGGGGGGGGGGGCATAGTATATAAGTAGTAGAATTGTAGGAAAATATATAACCTTAATGTACGCAGTCTTGTAACAATGCATAATAAGCAATGCAGCTTATCAGGGGCCGTGACAAAGGCCAGGCCCAAGTGCACTAAACATTAATAGCCCCCCACTGGTTC
>NW_007732217.1:137652-138430 GCF_000696425.1 Galeopterus variegatus | reverse complement strand
AACACTGTTTCTCAAAGTCACTGTTGTATGGACCCTCTTAAGGAAATAAATTTTATGGTCTCTTTCATGTTGACTTTGTTTTTAAGATAGTGTTACCGAAATATGTACCAATACAAAAATGACACAGCGAACACTTATGTAGTACCTATATATCAGGCTGTTTTAAGAGCTTTATACATGGTAACATTTAATCTTGATAGGAGACTTTTGAGTTGAGTGCTATTATTGCCCCATATTACATATGAAAACATTGAGGAACAGAAAGGCTAAGTGACTTGAACAAGGGCTTGCAGCTAGTGATTTTTAGTCTGGCTCTGGAATCCACGTTCTTACGCACTCTACATCAGTACCAGCAAATATAAGCTCCTTGTGCATATAGCTCATATAATTATAAAACCAAAACCCAATTAAAAATAAAATACAAAACCCCAAATCAATAAATAACTTCCTGACTGGTCTTCCTACTTGCCCCCCACCCCATCAGTCTATTCTCAACAAATCAGCTGTAGTAGCTTTATTAAAAAAATAAGTCAGAGCATGTCAATACTCTCTTCAAAACTGTATGTTATTCCTCTCCCTCCCACATTCACACTTAGAGTACAATTGAAAGTTCTTAGCAAGGCCTAGGAGTCTGTGTGATCTGGGTTTCCACTAACTCTGACTCAAAATCCTACCACTCTCCACCTTACTAACAACACTGTAGACACAATGACTTGATTACTATTCATTAAACATGCTGAGACCACTCCCAACTCAGGGTTCTTGGACCGGTTGTCCT
>NW_007732217.1:128843-134198 GCF_000696425.1 Galeopterus variegatus | reverse complement strand
TCAATCTAAGGGCAGGCTGCAGTCACAGTGGACTGCAGGTAACTGACAACATTGTAGAAAAAGTCCTCTTAGCATCTAGGATAGAACCTGGGGTTACCACAGGTGTTAGAAAGCAAGGCAGCATAGGAATCTCAAAAAAGAGAAATCCAGAGAATGGGAGCTCCAGAATCTGTATATTTTGGCCCAAATCTCAGGCTGACACGTGAATTGAATGTGCTGGCAGCAAACTCAAAGCAATTTGCAGCTAAGGTTGAAAGAACAATACTGTGATTTTGGATACTTTCATTATAGGCAAGACAAAATATGCAATTTGAACCTAAGCAATTGATGGCCTGATAAACAGTAATATTCTTTGGAGTAATATTAAAGAATGCCGAATCTCTACAATGTGACACAATGACTTGGATAAAATTTTGAATGTTTCGCATTCAAAGAAAAAAATATAAGCAACAGAATCTAACCTTGAGATGATCCAGATATTACAATTTCAGACAAAAATTTTAAATCAGCTTATATATCTGTATTTAATAAAATAAACTTAATGAATAGATAAGAAATCCTAACAGAGAAATAGTAAATATATTTTTAAAAACAGCCAAATGCAAATTATACAACTGAAACATACATATTTGAAAAAAAAAAAAAAAAGAAAAAAGAAAACCTAATTGGATGAGCTTAATGGAAGAATGGAGATGACAAAGGTCATAATCACTAAACTAGAAAATAGATTAATGTGAAGAAGATAGAGAAAAAAATATTCAAAAAATATCAACGGAGCCTCAGTTATCTATGGAACAATATGAAAACATTTAACATGTATGTAATTAGCATTCTAGGTGAAAATTAGAGTGAGACAGAAAAAAATACTCTATAAAATAATAGCTGAAAATCCAAATTTACAGATGATTTACTGAAAATCATTTGTAGATTCTAGGAGCTCAGTGAATCTGATTGATCACACTAAAGAGACAGGTTTACAAAGTTTCACTAGGATACTTTGGAAGCCTAGAAAATTTAAGTTAAAGCTTATGGTAGTATATAGGATTGACAGGAAGAGTGTGGTATCAAGAAAAAGGCATAAATAATTTACTATTTTTTTTGAAAATGCTCTTGGGAGTCAAGGCATAGTTTGTACAGCCTTTTAAAAATTACCAAGAATATTAGTTTTAAAAAATTTCCACACTCTTCCTGATCTTGTAATCATTTCTAGGAATTATTAGACTTTGGTTAATTTCTATAGTACATTCTGGTACAGCGGATCCAAAATATATCTATTGTTACTTTTCTTTGTATTGTTAAAATATATATCTGGAAATCTTTGTTGTCAAAACATTCCTATTTTTTATTGTTTTACTTTTGTTCCATATGTGTGTGTGTGTGTGTGTGTGTGTGTGTGTGTGTATACATATATATATATATTTCTTATTTTTGGATATATAATTTAACCAATGAGCTGTGTTATGTAATTATCTACTTCCATTTCATAGTTTATCATTTACAATTAATATATCCCATTATCAGTGACTATTCTCTATTTCCTGGTATTTTTCCAATTACTTTTAAAATTTAATGTGTACTAAGTTTCATGGGTAGCATTCTGATTATTCATAATTTAGTATCTTGAAGAAATTCTCTGATGACTTAATATTTCTGTCCAATTTAGTAGAATGTCTTTGAATGGTACTTATTTTTCTTTCTTTTTGCAGCAGGAGTGAAATGATTCTTTGCCAATTATGTAAAAATTATTTGTCATGGTTATATAAACCAGCATAAGAATAGATACAATATAACTTCCATGATCTGGGTTTTTTAGGATTATCTGAAATAGTGATTTATAGGACTTTTTAAGTTCTCTGATATAAATGTAGTCACATAAATTGTACTTATATAGCATTCAATCTGTATGTTCCGATATAAGTATGTACCAGATGCTTGTCATTTCTGGCTAAATAAATGATTAAAATACTACTTATGATTCAACCTAATTTTTAAAAGTATCAAAACTTGTGTGTGGAAAGTGACTAAGAAATTGATTAGTGCTTTCAACTTTGCGGTAACTTAGCTCAAACTTTAATATGCTGAGACACTGAAGGTTATTAGGGAAGTGCCTGGTATTGTCCTCAGGGATGAGCCTATATTTCTTGAATTTTTTCCCTTCAGTGGCTGAAGAACAGAAGGAAGCATATTTCTTTTTATCAGATATTTAAAGGAGATACCTCTACCTTTAGTATGTTGAAGAAATTCAAGGATTGGTAAATGAAGAAATTCTTGCTAAGTGAATCACCTGTGACTTATTTATTATGACATTTTTGAGTTTAGTACTTTTAAACTTCATGTGACCAAATATAAAAAACAAACTGAAAAGTATCAGAAGCAAACATTCTCAGGATTCTATGGACATTTCATGTGTGGTTACAACTCCTGGTATTAGCACATATTATAATTTTTTAGTTAAAACATTTTTTCCTTTCTTCCTCCTTTTAGAAAGTTGCTGAAAGCCATGCCACATGAGACCTTCTCTGTGAGAACATCTTCATGCATTTCAACCCTCCTATCACTCTTCCCACCAGTTAGAAGTAATTGTTTCCTCTTAAGTTGTCCCCATAGTACTTTATCTAAACACCAGTTCAATTACTTGGCATCCTGAATTACAATTAATTCTTTTATTGTTCATTTCTGCCACTAGACCGAGGACATATTTATGTAAGGCGAGATACAGTATCCATTCTTCTATTAACAGCTCTTCGAATAATTATTGACATCTAATAAAGAAACAATACTTATTGAATAAATGAACAAAATTTATAATTGTGATTCAGAAGTTCATTAAATACAGTTTTTAGTTCAGAAGAGAAATGCAAATATCTGAATTAGGACCTAATAATGGACTGAAACCACTGGCAGGAACCAACTCAAGAAATACAGGCTCATCCCTAAAGATAATATTAGCATTTTTATGTTGGACTCCAAATTTCTCCACGTATATAAAACTATGTTAGGAAAAATTACATGTAATTTTTGATATGGTATAAAATAAGGCTTTATAATACATGTAATAAAATAAATATAGCTAGAGTTAACAGTAAAATAAAGTAAAAATATACATTAAAATCCATATGACAAAGCAATCCACATGCAAATTGAATGGCAAATTGTACATTACGGGATTTGAAACAATGCAGAGAAGATGGTGATTCAGAGTTTTTGAACACTGACATTAATGTTAAAAATAACCAAATTATCTTCATACCTTATTAAAATGATAAGTTAAAACTCTTAAATGTGGCTTTTAAATGGTAATAATAGGATGTTTGCTTTTTTTAGTTCACAAGCTTTAATATCAATACCTAAGGTTATTAATCATGAAGTCTCACATAAATATCTACAAATTACAATTTTGTTGGCTAACTATATTAGAAAAAATATGGGAAAAAACATTGGATTTGATGAACTACAAGCATAGAAATTTGAATTCCTTAAGTATGAGTTCAGAATAGATAGAATTGAAGATCTATCAATAAGTCCACACATTTATGATCAAATTAATTTTGACAAAGGTGCGAAGACAATGCAATAGAGAAAGGATTGTGTTTTTTTCCCCAACACATGGTACTAAGATAATTATATATGTACATATATATGTGAATAAATAAACTTAGACTCTTACCTTACTTTATAGACGAAAATTAATTCAAAATAGATATAGACCTAAATGTAAGAGCTAATAAGACTTAGAGAAAAACTTGGGAAAAAACAGGATAAAATCTTTAAAATGTCGTGTTAGGCAGAGATTTCTTAGATAATATGTGAAAGGTACAAGTTCAAAAGAAGAAAAAAAGATAAAATGGACTTCATTAACATTAAAAACTTTTAGGCTTTGAAAGACATCATTTAAAAAATGAAAAGACAAGCCAGATACTTGGAGCCAGAGAAGATATTTGCATATCATATATCTGATAAAGAAAATGTACCCAGAAAAAAATAAAGAACTCTTATAATTTAATTATAGGAAGACAAACAATCCAATTTTTAAAATGATCAAATGCTTTAACGGTCATTTTTACCAACAAAGGTATACCAATGATAAGTACATGAAAGGGTGTTCAACATCATTAGTCATTAAACAAATGCAAATTAGAAGCACAAAGATGGCTACATAATCTAAAAGACAGATAATACCAAATGTTTGGGTAGGAAGTAGAGAAACTGGACCATTGTATATTTCTGGTATGAATGTAGAATGCTAAAGCTACTTTGACAGTTTCTTAAAAAGTTAAATATAAGCTTCCCATATGACACAACAATTTGACTCCTAGGTATCTACCCAAGCAAGATGAAAACATTTGTCCACACAAAGGCTTGTTCACAAATGTACATGGCGGCATTATCCATAATAGTTGAAACTGGGAGCAAACCAAATATCCATCAATTGGTGAATGGATAGACAAATGTGGTATACCCAAACAATAGAATACTATTCAGCAATAAAAAGAGTAGAATTCTGATATATGCTCCAACATAGGTAAATCTCAAAAACATGCTAAGTTAAGGAAGCCAGACACATAATACTAAATATTATTTGATTCCATTTATGTAAAAATATTTCTTTGGCATAATATCACTGTTTCTCACACCAAAGATTTAGTAAAGGGGATGCAAACAGAATAATAATTAAAACAGTGCAACACAATGACAACCAAAAAAATTCAACCTGCAGTAACAACTGATTTTAGAACCCAAAAATTTCAACCTGCAGTAACAACTGATTTTAGAAGTGTTTTTTATCCTCAGGACAAAAGCATTCCTTCCTTCCTTTCTAACAAGTCCCAATCTGCATATTCTACAGGAAAGCAGTGATATGATTTCCATAAAACTGCCTTTTGGGCTGAGCCCATGGCGCACTGGGGAGAGTGCGGCGCTGGGAGCACAGCAGCGCTCCCGCCGTGGGTTCAGATCCTATATAGGGATGACCAGTTCGCTCACAGCGCTCACTGGCTGAGCACGGTATGGCCGGTCTCAAAAAGGACAAAACAAACAAACAAACAAAAAAAACTTCCTTTTACTGCTTCTGCCTCCATCAGATCTCCTAAGCACTAATATTTTTCAAAGTACTGGTTTTAAAAAAATACTAATATGATTAATTGTGTGCCCTTTGTCTTATCCCAGTGTCTGTAATGTTCTCTGTGGCTGAACCCCAACTAATATTCCTTTAGGTTCTAAGTAGTGTCAAGAGTGTGGGAGAGGTTAAATAAAGACCTACCTGGAACTCTGGAGTGCTTCTTATCAAACCAAAATGCTTATTACTCAATGTAAATCAAATGACATTCTACTGAAGGAGGTCTATTTCCTTTTATC
>NW_007732217.1:115946-127843 GCF_000696425.1 Galeopterus variegatus | reverse complement strand
CATACCTTATTAAAATGATAAGTTAAAACTCTTAAATGTGGCTTTTAAATGGTAATAATAGAATGTTTGCTTTTTTTAGTTCACAAGCTTTAATATCAATACCTAAAGTTATTAATCATGAAGTCTCACATAAATATCTACAAATTACAATTTTGTTGGCTAACTATATTAGAAAAAATATGGGAAAAAACATTGGATTTGATGAACTACAAGCATAGAAATTTGAATTCCTTAAGTATGAGTTCAGAATAGATAGAATTGAAGACCTATCAATAAGTCCACACATTTATGATCAAATTAATTTTTTTTTTCCTTTTTGTCTTTTTTCGTGACCGGCAATGGATCGCACCCCTCAGTGTCACGCCCGTACTGGACCGGGACCGGCAACGGGATCGCAACCCTCGGTGTTGCTCCCGCATCTCGCTCAGCCAGTGAGCGGCCGGTCTGTATGTGGGATCCGAACCCTCGGCGGGAGCGCCACCGTGCTTCCCAAGCGGCGCACTGTAGCAGTGCGCCACTGGGCCGGCCCCATGATCAAATTAATTTTGACAAAGGTGCGAAGACAATGCAATAGAGAAAGGATTGTGTTTTTTTCCCCAACACATAGTATTAAGATAATTATATATGTACATATATATGTGAATAAATAAACTTAGACTCTTACCTTACTTTATAGACGAAAATTAATTCAAAATAGATATAGACCTAAATGTAAGAGCTAATAAGACTTAGAGAAAAACTTTGGGGAAAAACAGGATAAAATCTTTAAAATGTCATGTTAGGCAGAGATTTCTTAGATAATATGTGAAAGGTACAAGTTCAGAAGAAGAAAAAAAGATAAAATGGACTTCATTAACATTAAAAACTTTTAGGCTTTGAAAGACATCATTTAAAAAATGAAAAGACAAGCCAGATACTTGGAGCCAGAGAAGATATTTGCATATCATATATCTGATAAAGAAAATGTACCCAGAAAAAAATTAAGAACTCTTACAATTTAATTATAGGAAGACAGACAATCCAATTTTTAAAATGATCAAATGCTTTAACAGTCATTTTTACCAACAAAGGTATACCAATGATAAGTACATGAAAGGGTGCTCAACATCATTAGTCATTAAACAAATGCAAATTAGAAGCACAAAGATGGCTACATAATCTAAAAGACAGATAATACCAAATGTTTGGGTAGGAAGTAGAGAAACTGGACCCTTGTATATTTCTGGTATGAATGTAGAATGCTAAAGCTACTTTGACAGTTTCTTAAAAAGTTAAATATAAGCTTCCCATATGACACAGCAATTTGACTCCTAGGTATCTACCCAAGCAAGATGAAAACATTTGTCCACACAAAGGCTTGTTCACAAATGTACATGGCAGCATTATCCATAATAGTTGAAACTGGGAGCAAACCAAATATCCATCAATTGGTGAATGGATAAACAAATGTGGTATACCCAAACAATAGAATACTATTCAGCAATAAAAAGAGTAGAATTCTGATATATGCTCCAACATAGGTGAATCTCAAAAACATGCTAAGTTAAGGAAGCCAGACACATAATACTAAAAATTATATGATTCCATTTATGTAAAAATATTTCTTTGGCATAATATCACTGTTTCTCACACCAAAGATTTAGTAAAGGGGATGCAAACAGAATAATAATTAAAACAGTGCAACACAATGACAACCAAAAAAATTCAACCTGCAGTAACAACTGATTTTAGAAATGTTTTTTATCCTCAGGACAAAAGCATTCCTTCCTTACTTTCTAACAAGTCCAAATCTGCATATTCTACAAGAAAGCAGTGATATGATTTCCATAAAACTGCCTTTTGGGCTGAGCCCATGGCGCACTGGGGAGAGTGCGACACTGGGAGCACAGCAGCGCTCCCGCCGTGGGTTCGGATCCTATATAGGGATGACCAGTTCGCTCACAGCGCTCACTGGCTGAGCGCGGTATGGCCGGTCTCAAAAAGGACAAAAAAAATACAAACCCCAAAACACTGCCTTTTACTGCTTCTGCCTCCATCAGATCTCCTAAGCACTAATATTTTTCAAAGTACTGGTTTTAAAAAAATACTAATATGATTAATTGTGTGCCCTTTGTCTTATCCCAGTGTCTGTAATGTTCTCTGTGGCTGAACCCCAACTAATATTCCTTTAGGTTCTAAGTAGTGTCAAGAGTGTGGGAGAGGTTAAATAAAGACCTACCTGGAACTCTGGAGTGCTTCTTATCAAACCAAAATGCTTATTACTCAATGTAAATCAAATGACATTCTACTGAAGGAGGTCTATTTCCTTTTATCATTTCAGATTTATACATTTTATTTCATTCAGTAGAGACAGTTGCTACTCCTTGTTTAGCTAGCTTCAACTATTTGCAAATGACCTGGAAGAACCAGTGTTTTAAATTTTACCAAGATTCAAATTCAGATCTTCTAATGTAAGGCTGAGATACAAGAAAGCTACTTCGGGAGTGTAGCTGATAAGCCAGCATCCATGCCTTACTTTGATTCTACATTTCACTATGTATCTATGAAAAAGCAGCAGTGCTCAACAACAACAACAAAAATAAACACTTCCTGAAAAATGACAAACTCAGATGGCAATGGAAACTTATTCTCTTCCTTCTATTGGCCGCATAGCAATAAGCTAGCTCAGCGGGTCTGTACAAAAACAGCTGATACCAGACACTGAGACCCGGAGGTTACCTCTTTCTACAAGACCATTTCTGTCACCAAGAAATGCTTATTTTCACATAGTCATTTAGAATACTCCTGTCCCCCTTTCCCTATAAATGGCATAAAGAGATATTTGGGGGCTGGGGTTTCTTTCCTACAGCCCTTTCAATGGTGTGTCCAATGCAGCTATGCCCACCTGGCCAAAGCGGACCCCTTTGTGGCATAATGACAGCATTGGGATCATGTGCCTCTCTGCTACTTTAATATTTGTAGGTTTTCTCTATTCCATCTAGTTTACCTTTGCATAGTGTGGGGTTAATCTGCATTTCCCCTTTGTCTCTGTGTGGAAAAGGGCCTTTGAAGGGAAAGCCAAGTGCCGGAGCTGTAGAGCAGAACTTACGGGTTATAGATTCTGGAACACCATATGGATATACATCAGGGAGAAGGCTGACAGGCTATCATTTTTATTCCTGGTAACTAATAGTAAATACTGAATAGTGTGTAGGTAGAGGTTCTCCTTTATGAATGAGGAAGGTATCTATGTACTGATATGGGGTTCAAAGATATATTATGAAGAGAAAAAGGCAAGGTATATAGGTATATAATGTGCTATCTTTTGTACAAAAGTGAGAAAGTGGTACATATATACTAGGACACTTCAAAAAGTTCATGGAAAAATAGAATTAAAATATAATATGAATCTTTCCATGAACTTTTTGAAGTACCCTCATATATTTTATTGCATTTCCCTAAAAGAAATACTGGAAAAATAAACTAAGAGGCAGGATTTCCTAAAAGTGTGCGTGTGTGGTGGTGGTGGTGGTGGTGGTGTTGGTAGGGATACTGGAGCGGAGGGCAGTGGTGATAGTGACACTTCCCTGGGTATGTTATTCTATGTAGCTTCAAGTGCTAATTCTTTGAATGCCAGCTATTACAAAATTAAAGTGAAAACTAACCAAGAAACAACACAAACATTTTCTTAAGATGTTCTAAACTGAAAAAAACCCAAATTATTAATTAAATTCCCAACATTTTTGGAATTCAGTAATGTATTCTACTATATTAAATCTGATAAAAGATAAAAATATAAAGTAAAATCAGCAATAATTAAATTCTGCATAAGGTTTTATAATTGAAAAATTTTCTTGCACAACCATGGAAACAAAACATAAGACTGTGTCATCTGATCTCAATTTTAAAAAACTTCTTGGCCTAGTTTTGATAAATTCCATTTTGCTCTTAGTTCTATGCACAAACTAGGAAGGACTGTTAGAGATACTGTAATAAAAAAAGAAATCACAGAAATGCAATAAAATGTAGTAAGTCATGAAATAACAAAAATAAATTTCCTTAACAACAAAAAAATAGGATTCTATCAGGGTATAAAATTGTTTTGTATGCATTTGAAAGTCTCATATGGGGATAACAGTGCAATCACTGGAACATACTATAAAACATTTTAAACTTATAACTGAGTTATTAATTTCTAAGGTAGTCCTCCTTCTAATTAAACACCTAACTCAAGATTACATTTCTGCATTTGAACTGACATATGGCTTAAAGTTCAAGATAAATGACACTCTAAAAATTATAGCATATATGTTTTTAAAATTCACATTAAGAGATTGAGGTGACAATGGGAATGGAATAAGTGGAAAGAACCTGTCCTTAAACCACCTGGGGTTAACGTATTATCTTGGTAGTTTAATTGCGATCCCAATGGTCAACCCATCCTTCCCCATCCTCAGAACTTCTCCTAGAGAAATGTCTTAAAAGGAATTAGAAGTCATAAAGCATGAGTAAGCCATTTCATTTATCTCTGTGTAAGTTATTGTACCATTTAAAATAAATTTGATTTGTAGTAGCTTTAAACATTTTAGTTTTGCTTAATTAATTATAAGCGGAAACAAGATTTGTGACAGAACTACTGTGCTTAATAGACAGAGAGATGATATATGTAACTACCAAACTGGATAGTGACAGCAATAGTTTATCAGTGTTATAAGTCCTTTTTGTGAGATCTATTTCAGCTTTTCAGAAAGAAACTTAAAAAATAAATTATGGAACAGTTAATCCTATGAACAAAATCTTAAAAACATGGTTTTAATGAAAAAATATATATATATACACCCTCTTCTATATCAGCAACTATTGCCTGACATTTTAATATCAAGCTTTAAAAACACTTAAATAACTCCGTGCTTTTTTGGTACTGTAAGCATACTTCAATCAATAGTAAATATATATTCCAATTTTTCAGGATAGCAAATTTATGTGAAATGATTCATATTTTTTACAGTTGTGTTCCATCAGAATGCTGGTGGTATATTCTATTAGGGAAAACATGAGCACAGATGTATTAAAATATTTTCCAAATGAAATTACACAAAATGTGGTACATTACATTATCAGAAATTCAGGTTGTTTAATGGCTTAAATTGGCCTTTTATTCTGGAAATATCGTCAGTAATCAAACACAATTGAGACAATTTACTAAGTGGTATAACCATCTTAAAAAGACATAATCCTTTTAATTTTCTCTCCTCTGCAATTCACTTTTTCTTTCCATATGCTTGTTTTACATATTATTTTTATAATATGCTTTCTTTCCAAAAAAAATTCTGTCAGTAGTATCTGCAAAATTAGACTTAAATGAAGAAAATAGTAACAAAAAAAAAACCTCTTTAAAATGTATCATTTTCGGCCTGTGATTTATGATTGCTGAATTACTATCACAGTGTCATAGAAAGAGGATCATCTTGGAGCTGAGTAGATATTGTTTGAATCTTGGCTCACAATTAGTTCTATTCTTTCCAACTTGATCTATGGATTCAATGCAATCCCAATGAATATCTCAGCAAACTATTGTGTGGATATTTACAAACAAATTTATAAGTTTATGTGGAGAGTTAAAACATCCAGAATAGTCAACTACATATTGAAGGAGAAGATATAGTTGAAGGACTGACATTACCCAATCTCAAGTCTTACTGTAAAGCTACGGTATTCAAAACAGTGTAGTACTGGCAGAAGAATAGGCAAATATACGACTAGCATAGATTACAGAGCCCTGAAATAGGGCCACATAAATAAAGTCAACTGACTATCGACAAAAGAGCAGAGGAAATACAATGGAGAAAAGACAGCTTTTCACCAAATGGTCTGGAACAACTGGGCATCCACATGTCAAAAAATAAAAAATAAAAAATTAATTGAGATACAGACCTTACATGCTACACAAAAATTAACTCAAAATGGATCACAGACCTAAATGTAACTTCGTGTCTATTAAACTCCTAGAAGATAACATAAGAGAAAATGTAGGTGACATAGGGTTTGGAAATGACTTTTTAGATACAACACCAATAGCATGATTTATGGGAGAAAGGATTGATAAGCTAGACTTTATTAAAAGTTAGAATGTCTGCAATGCAAAAGACACAGTTAAGAAAATAAAAGGAGAAACAATGGACTTAGAGAAAAATATTGCAAAAGACATATTTGATAATTATGCAAAGCTCAACAATGAGAACACAAACAATCTAATTAAAAATTGGCCAAAGACCTTAACAGACACATCACCAAAGAAGATATACAAATGACAAATAAGCAAATGAAAGATACTCCACATCATATATCATCAGTGAAATGCAAATAATTAGAACCACAATGAGATATTACTACATACCTATTAGAATGGCCGAGATCCAGAACACTGACAGCACCAAGTACTGGTAAGAATGTGGAGCAACAAAACCTCCTATTTGTTACTGCTGGGAATACAAAATGATACAACCACTTTGGAATACAGTTTGGTTTTTTACAAAACTAAACATTCTCTTACCATTTGATCCAGCAATCATGCTCTTTGGTATCTACCCCAAGGAGGTAAAACCTTTTATGCAAAAACCTGTTCATGAAACTGGACAAAACTTGGAAGCAACCATGATGTCCTTCAGTAAGAGAATGGATAAATAAACTGTGATACAGTCAGTGGAATATTATTCAGCACTAAAAGCTAAAACCATGAAAACACATGGAAAATCCTTAAATGTATATTAACATTCTGGAAAAGGCACAACGATGGAGACAGTAAAAATACAAGTGACTGCCAGGGCTTGGTGGGAAAGGAGGGATAAGTAGATGGAGTAAAAAGGATTTTTAGGGCAGTGAAGCTACTCCGTGTGATACTATAATGATGGATAAATGTCAATATAAATTTGTCTAAATTCATAGAATGTACCACGCCAAGAATGAGCCCTAATGTAAACTACAGACTTTGAATAATAATGATGTGTCAATATGGGTTCATCAATTGTAACTAGTATCCCACTGTGGTGGGATGTTGACAATGGGGGAGGCTATGCATGTGTGGGACTAGGTGGTATTTGGGAAATTTCTGCCTTCTGCTCAATTTTGCTTTGAACCAACAATTTATAAAAAAAACGACTGTCTCTACCAGCTTTTTGTACAATGACATGGGATAAATTCTCTGATCTTCAGCTTCTTGTGAGCTTTTACTATGGGGATAATACAACCAATAACTGGAATATAATAACAAACAAATTATTTTTTTACACTCTTCTCATAGTTTAATAAACTGATACCTGTCTAGGGTTATTAGATTGTATAGGTGATGTTTGCTAAAACTGGCACAATATCAAGCGCTCATAAGGCTTGGTAGGGAGGGCTAAATATCTAGACAATTACGTGAATAAGATGTTTAGGGTGCTGTGCTGTTAAAAAATAGCTCGGTTCCTATGGTGTACTTTATAGATAACTGAAAGAAGTCACAGGGAAAGTTCACAACATTGTCAGAAGAGAGGTTTGTGTGGAAACATGTTCAAGAGGCAGCATTTTGTACATTCAGAAGTCTTGCTAGTTCATCCACTAAGCCTTGGACACTAATTTAGCTAATGAAATACTGAGTCATGATAACTAAATTCTTTAGAAAATAAAGGATAAAGGATATCGACCATTATTTAATATTTTGATTTATAATAAAAAATGTAACTTTCTGGGAAACTTACAAGTTCCCAGCAATTTTTTTCTATACTTTTTCCACTCAGGAAAATTGCACAGGATACCAAATTATCAGAAGATTGTGTGATAAGCATAGAATCATATTAAGAGCAGCTGATTATATGTGTGTGCAAGGAGGGGGTTAAAGTGTAACACCCTCTACATTGAGAAGGTTCTTTGAGACTGAGGAAAGAAGTGGGCACATCCATTCAGAGATATACAGATGTTTATTAATGGGGGTGACTTACTCAAAGGAAAGCTGGACACAGTGAAGAATTATGTGTCAGCAGATGAGAGCTCTCATTCTGCATTTAGGCAAAGTTGTTTTATAGCAAAATCTCTGTTACTAAAAAAAAAAAAAACTTTAAAGAAACAGGTTAAGAAAAATAATTTGATAACATCATTCACCAGACTCCTATGATTCACGAGGTAGGGGGTCTTGTGATGTTCGTGCTGAGACCACTGATGCCACCTGCTGTAATAAATCACTCACTCTCTGAAGCCTGTGTTTCTTTTACAGCTTGCCCTAAGGTTAAGGTACAACTGGTCAGTGAAAGAAAGGAATGGGGATAAGCAGAAGTCAGCACAGCAGATAGGGCACAAAATTGCATTGGTTTTGTTCATCCTCTAACACTCCTCCCACTTGACACCTTTTTGTGGCCTGCACATTTTTATCCATCAATCTCCTGTGATGTCCCTAAGGCCAGATTATCCTGTGCTAGCTTGTATTTCTATCCCACAGCAGTACAAGAAACAACAGGAGCATAATATACCTATTAAGCAGAGAGAGGTACTAAGAACTATACTTCCTCATTTCCCACTAAGAGAAATAAGCCATCTAGTGAAAGTGTCTGCAAAAGAAATATGATCTGTGTGATTAATAGCTTGCTGTATATGAGAAAGAAAATCAATTACATTAGCCTCATAAAAAGGAATATAAGTACAGCATTCTAGTCCAATCAAAGCACAGGTCTGCAAACCCAGCAGAGCAGTTGTGAGTCTCATCATATGTAGCAGCCCAGGAGAGGAGGGAATTCCCAGATGTTACTGGTGAGCGTCTGATGAGAAGGAAACTGTGGGCAATGAGATAAATGTTTCAAAGCTATTAGATAAGGCAAATCTTCATTTAACAGTAACATAGTTGCAGCTTGATCACCGTGTGCCAATACCACCCCTGGTTTTGGCACTTTGCCTGGTGGGCTATACCATATATATTGATAGCCCTTGATGCTACCGATAGGTGCAAGCATGTTATAAGTGGGGCTTCTGTCATCACCCATCAAAACAGGCCCACTTCTGTTCCCTGTTGTAGAGGACATTGGAGGTCACACGGGTTAAGATTGGGCCTTCCCCTAAATAAGAAGGATTGTGTGTGATGCCAGGCCATCCCCCATGGTATAAATTTACCAAGCCAACTGGGAGGGAGATACCACTTTAGTTTCCAACCTGTTGAAGTTTTCCCAGGTGGAATGTCCTGTGGCAATTGCAGAACAATCCCCCCATCCCCACAGAGTGGATTCAAGCCACCTTGTATTTATACTTTTAAAGCTCTAGTGGTCTGCATATGCTCAGCTCAGTCATAAGCAGACATGTTAAGTGCAGCATTTTTTAGTCTGATAGCTTCTGTCAAGAGAGGAGACCATCTTTTCAAGGTCCAGCAGGAAGATAAGGTTCTCATGGTGGTTTTAATCATGCTGATGATGCACTAAATGAGATTTAGGGTGGTTGTAATTATGTCATTCGTCTTCTTGATGAGAACTGCAGCCATAGGATAGTAAGGCAAATGAAAAGTCCACAGTATGTTGTGAGCCTCAGTCAACTCTTGGACATCATGTCCAGTGAAGTGAGTTCCTTGGTCACTGTCAATTTGGGATGGACCCCCTTACATGTTCTCTAATTTGGTGATTTCTTTTATGGTAGCAGCCTAATTTGCTTTTTTATGGGTGAAGGCTTGTTCAAGTCCAGTTGCAGTTTCTGCATGTATTAAAATATACTCATGCCCTTCAGACATTGGTAGAAGCCCAACATAATCTACCTGCTATCTGATGACTGGGCAAGTAACTTGTCTGATGTGCCCCTGTGCATCAATGGGTGTCCCTGCAATTGGCATTGTGGACAGTTCTTATCAGCGGCCTGCAAATCTGAGTATTTAATTGGTAAATGAAGCCTTTTTTCTATCTCCCAAGTTGTCTTTGATCCTCAATGGCCAGACTTACAATGCACCCAATCTGCCACATCAGAAGGGTTCATCAGATCCTCTAGCACAACAGCTCAGACTTTGGTAAGGGCATCGGCTTTGTGACTGCCTGGCAGCGTAGTTGGGGACTGAGCTGTCAACTGTGTACACACTTCCCATATGTATCTCCATAGCTCGGATCCTGTGACAGTTTTCCAAGCACAGTCCAATTTTCATAGTGTCATTGTGGTGTTCAGGTAGTCAAGCCTTTCCAAACAGCCCAGCTATCAGTGGGTATACTGAGCAGCCTTGGCTCTTGGATCAGTACAATCCTTACCACTCGTAGCTCAGTGTTGCTTTGTGTTTTGTCACCCCTCTTCCCCTGGGTGACAAAATGCAAAGGATTACTCAAAGCCCATCTCTTCCGAACAATGAGAAGCCCCAAAGTGGTTAACTTCCCTGGGAACGCTCAAGTGAGAGCCAACCCTTCCATTTGAGAAATTAATGCCAGATTGGGGTTCTCTTCCTGTATTTATTTCCCAGACCAGGAAGTTACAGGAACAGAACAAAGGTGGGATTAGCAATATAGGCTGGTAACTTTCAGTGAAACAAGCCAGATGACATTCCAGTAGACAATTAACAAAAGCTTTGATCTTAACAAAAATTCCTTCTCCCTCTAGCAGTTTCTCAGTATCTTTACATAACAATCAGTAACTAGTCTGTCTTTGAGCCAGCAACCTGCTGTGCCACAAATCTTTATCTCTCACCAGAGACTTTTAGCCTGAGGAAAATTTCCTGTCCTTGCAAGGTCAATATTTGAAACTGCAGGGCTTTGGAAAACCAGGTCCTGTGAAGTACATCTGCTTTATAGTATGTTCTACAGCTCAGTCCATTGGCTACTCTGCTTAGCTCTTCTTCAAATCAGATAATATCGGAGTCCAACTGGATGGCAGAGAAGTGCCAAGCAGGTGGAATCCCTTGGCTGCTACCATCAGTGTATTGGGGTTGTGTGTATGGGGAAGGGTGCCCGTTCTCTCCTGTACTTTTGGAAGCAGTGGAGCAATGTCTATGATCTTTGAAATGAGATCTGGGTCCATGATAGGTCCCAATAAAGCATGCAGCTTCTGAGACAACGGGCTGGTGTTATATGAGCTTCTCTGCTGCAAATATGCATGCCATTTCTGCAGAGTGCTTATCAGTGTTCGTGTGCTCTTTGGTTTTAAGACAATGTCCTTCATTCATCCTCCTACTGGCAGGTAGGTACACATCTCTTTTGGCAGGTCAGTTGTTACTCATGTTTGCTGCAAGGCCAGATAAGCAGCCAAAAGTTGTTTTCCAATAGGGATGTATGTGATATCTGCACCGTATCATTGTTGTGAACAAAATCCTAAGGGAATGCATTTCCTATTCTTCTTCTGCCACAGGCCTCAACCAAATCCCTTGAGGTAGAAACTAACATCCAATTCATATCTCACATCAGGCATCACCATTCTTAATGCTTACACCTGTTTTACCACTATCTTAGCCTTATCAAATACCCTCTGTTGGAGAATGTCCCAATCCCATCCAGTCCCTTTTTACCATAGAATAAAGGTGTCTCAAGATTTGAGCTAAATGGGGAATAAAAAGTAACCAATAACCCAATAGTTCCATGAAAGTACATAGGTCTTTCATAGTCTCAGGAACCGGGAAAGCCTGTATTTTATCATCAACCACCTCCAGCATAACTTTTGTTTTACCTGACCAGATGACTCCCAGGAATTTTACTGACTGCCCTAGCCCTGGTGTCTTATCAGTATTTACTTCCTGTCCTTGTTTTTTTCCAAGTATGCCTGCAAAGCCACTGCAGCTTGGGGAAGAGATGGTAAATCATCATTGGTTACCATAATATCATCAATATAGTGATACACTTTGAGGGATGCATCTGTGTTTCACTCTTCCAAGTCCCTTGCTGCCATGTGATGACAGATGATAGTGCTGCATAAGTAGCCTTGGGGCAGTACCCAAAAGG
>NW_007732217.1:102550-114768 GCF_000696425.1 Galeopterus variegatus | reverse complement strand
TAGTGGTTGTCAGATCCAAACAAAATGTCTATTCCTAAAGTATATTCTGGAATTGGAGAAATATATATCAGTTAAAGACAAAGCTGGTGAGGGTGGAGGGTGTAGTCATTCAATTTACCTGTTTAACTCTGATTATTTGGCCACCATATCCATCAATGGCTCAAATCTCACCTCTAAATTTAGCTGGATTGCCATTAGTCAAAGTATACTCAGCCCTTTTGTCAATTAAAACCAGTATTGTCTGTTTATTAGTGTGGGACCAATAAATGGTTAATTCTACATGAGGCCTCCTGCCACCCCCGCTGCATACATTAGAGGGCAATGTTGACCCAACCCCAATCTGTTGGGGTTAGGAGTGTCCAACCCTCAAAATCTTCCTGGAAGGTAGGAGAACTAGGTTGCACCAGTGGTTTTTCTGTATGTGACTTAAGGGAAGTGAATTGTTCATCCTTCAGAAAGCTTTTCATATGGTTAGAAGAAATGAATTTGGCTTCTTATCAATGCCAAAAGAGGTGTCTCCTAATCCCAGACCCTACCGTAATTGTTTATGGGAGACCCTTGTAGAGCTCCAATCTTTGGCATCTCCCTTCTTAGAGACCTTGATTTTATCAACTTTTTTGTTGCCCTTATGGTGAATTCTCTCAGTTTTATTTAAATCAGCAGTTATCAATGCTGATGTCTACATAGCCTAACACTGGGGTGAGCACTGAAACTAGAGTCCCATACCAGGCCCCAGGAACCAATTGCAAAATTCTGTCTTTCATTCCCACTGTAAACAGTTCTTCATCTGGCCTCCTAAAATGCAGGGCATAGATGGAATGCTTCATTCCTAATTCTCTTACTACATCCTGCAGTTCTTCCATAGTGATCCATCATAATGGGGGAGACAGCATGGCATGTCCCCTTTGTTTGGCCAAGTTAGCTTTACACCTGCCTGGACCCATCCTATAAGATTTCCCAGGTGGCCTCAGTTCTCTCTTGCCCCAGTGGCATATAGCTGCTGCTGCAGGACAGGTTGTACCATCATAGGTGCCATCTTTGACATCTCAGAGAGGTGTAGAATTATGCCATCTCCCCCCGTGTCCGACAGTCATAGTAGCCATGCTGCTATTCCTTCTCTGCCTTTCTGTTTGAACCCGCTAGTTAGCTCTGCTAGCTCAGAGGGGGAGTATTTCCACACGATGGTCTTAATACTGGCAGGGATCTCTTCCCTGTTGTCCTCTTACTCTCTAGTAGCCTGGGTTTTTGTTTGAATTAAAGGTCATGCCTTTAAACTAAACATTTCCTCTTCCTCTGTGATAATGTCTTCACCTTCTGATGAGTCATTAACCCAAGGATCTCACCATTTGGAGTTCCAATTTTCTTGTGAGATGATGATTCTCACCCAGGCCGGTGGTAAGTGCCTGCATTTCCTCTTCCTCTGTGATAATGTCTTCACCTTCTGATGAGTCATTAACCCAAGGATCTCACCCTTTGGAGTTCCAATTTTCTTGTGAGATGATGATTCTCACCCAGGCCGGTGGTAAGTGCCTGCCCTGCGTGTTAGCTACCTTGCAAGCCACGACTTCAATGTGTTGCTCCTATTGCTGGGGTTTTTTTTGAAAGCAAATCCAATTGGTGGAGCAAGCCATTCTGATATCTCACTCCAGGGCTCAAGTCTCTGTGGTCTGTTGTAATTTCTGCTGCACCTGCAGCTCTTTCACACTGAATTTAAAAGCACAAAAGAGGAGCCAAACAACTGTGGGAATGGCTTGTTCACTTTCCCTTTTCCATTTCTTATTCCTGACTGCTTCATTTAGAAGGTCCAACAAGCCATTAAGCATTTTCAGAGAATCATACTCATGAACTGGGCTGAAATATTGGACAAACCAAAATCTATGCAAGGAGAGGGTTAAAGTATAATACCCTGCAAATTGAGAAGGCACTTTGAGATAAAAGAAGGAAGTGCAGATCCATTCAGATATATATGAAAATATTTAATGGGGGTGACTTACATGATAAGAGAGCTGGATGCAGTGAGGCATCAGACAACAGCAGTTGAGAGCTCTTGCTGTCTGCACTTAGGCAAAGTTGTTTTATAGAGAGAGCTCTGTTAGTAAAAATAACTGTAAGGAAACAGTTTAAGAAAAGTAAGTTGATAACATCATTCACCAGTATCTTGTGTTTCACCAGGTAGGGAGTTTTGTGATATTAATGCTCAGACCAGTGATGCCACCTCCTGTAATAAATCACTCACTCCCTGAAACCTATGTTTCTTTAACAGCTTGCTCTAAGGTTAAGGTGTAACTGGTCAGTGAAGCAAAGGAATGAGTTCAAGCAGAAGTCAACATGGCAGGCAAGGCACAAAATGGTGTTGGTTTTGTTCACCGTCTAGCAATGCGGATTTTATTAATTATATCAGCTTTAATAACCTGGGGCATCTCTCTTCTCTCTAGGGAAACACCTGCCTCGAAATACACACTGTTGTTAACTTCTAGGCAGTACTGGGATTGGAATAGAAAGTGTTTTTGTTTTTTCTGTGACTCCCTAAGTTCAATTTTAAACTAACATTTCTTATGTTTGACCTTATTTTCTTTAGATATTTTATCACTCTCCAATAAATAAATGTTTTCTCAAGGGGCGAATAATCAATCCACTGGAGTACTAGCAAAATTAATAAAAGTTTAATCTATATTTATCTATCCCTCGTCCCTTAACATCTTACTTTAATTATATTTGAGTCATGCTAAGCTAAATTTATCTTAGGCTTGAGACTTGCTCCATAACTGGAGACTCACTGTGCCTCTGATCTTAGCAATTATATGTTGAATTTACAATTTAACTAAAGATTTACAGTCTGAGGGCAACTTCTATTATTTTAATCCTAAATTCTGGGGTGTCATCTCTTATAACAATATTCTTTAGTGTAAATTTGTAACCCCATAAATTTCTGAAATTTTAAATATAAAACTAATTACTCTTAAGTAAACCATACTACAATTAAAAGTTTTCTTTAACAATTTTCCATTTAAATGATCTTACATCAACATCTTTCTTAACCCCTGCTTCTCCTTACTACCCTCACAGCCAGCAGCAATAATAACAACATCCCTTAAAATAAACACAAAGAAACAAGACAAATTAATAGAGAAGGTTGCTGTTCTCCATCAACAATTCAAGTGACTATAGAAAATGTCAAAATTACTTCTGTTATAACCAATTGCTTATCAATATCAACCAACACTTTCTAGCATAGGAGACAGCAATAATAACAACATCCCTTAAAATAAACACAAAGCAACAAGACAAATTAATAGAGAAGGTTGCTGTTCTCCATCAACAATTCAAGTGACTATAGAAAATGTTAAAATTACTTCTGTTATAACCAATTGCTTATCAATATCAACCAACACTTTCTAGCATAGGAGTTAAAAAAAATGAATTGGTTGCATTTCTTTTTTAACTATGCAGCATGGCATTTGCAGAGTAGGAGAGAATGTTTCTAAGGAGTTGTTCAGGTATGTTTATCAACAGTGATCAATAAACAATAGGTCATTTTATTGCCAGGAGAGAACAAATACATGAAGACTAATGGAACCGCCAATACCTAGTGGTATTACAGATGGAGTTTAAATCATTAAAAAGAGCAAATTACAGAAATTGTGATATATATCTGTATTACTAGGGTTCATTTTGAGTATTATAAAATGTCAGGAGACTGAATTTTTATCTTTTTTTCTCTGCTTTGCACTTGGATTGTTTACACCCTTGAAATGTGTCTAAAAATGTCCTTCCTCAGAGTTCACTGTACCTTAAGGTACCACCACATTGGGCCTTGCTATACTTTTCTAAAAGTAATTGGAAAGAGGAGGGGGTGTAACTAAGTAAAATTGCACTTTCTCTAGCTCTCCACTTTCGGTGTGAATATTTAAAGGGTAAAGGGTAACAAATAGGATGTCTCTCTTTAGGACTTCTAGGTTCTCTTTGTGTTGCGTGGCAGTTTTGTGTCGTGTGAGTTAGCTAGAGTTTTTGTCCCTACTGTGCATGCAAAATGAGTGACTTCTCAAAAACTCAACTTCTCCCAAAGATTTACAGCTGCTTTAATGGCTGTTATGCAATACCCAGACATCATCCATGCAATTACAAGACGCTTCTATTCTCTACTAAGGCCAGTTTCAGAACCATAAAAGCCCCCATAGTTATAAGCCCAGTTGATCTTCTTAGTCCTTTTATAAAATCTCTAGTAAAGAAGGCAAAGTCCTTTTACTGGAGGCCAACACAGAATGTTACATGTGTGAGCCAAACATCATCTCAGGCATGACTCAGACTGGATTTCTCCATACAACTTGCAGGAAGGGCTGCTTCTGAGTTCCACTTAGAGCTGTGCGTTGCTTGCTGTGTCTGCTCATGTCCTTCGCCTGACCAATACATGACCACATTGAGAGGGACAATTATGATTGTCTAATAGAATAAACATTGTAATTTAAATCTATTGAACTTTTTTGTAGTAATATAAATGATGAAAGGGGGAAAATCCTCACTTTCAAAATTTAAAACTCACTTGTAAAACCTGGAAAGCCGAACATGGAAAAACTCTGGACACGCATGAACAGGTGTTCTTAAACTCATTAGCAGGTTTATGTTATTAATAATAAATCAAATTAAGAGTATTGTAGTCAAAAAAGGATCTTTCATCTCATAGAGGAAAATCCAAGTGAGTACATGGTTGTAAGCTGTTCATATGAGATATGAGGGGCTTTCAGGAGCTGGAACAGAATGCCAGCAAGGTATAAATGACATCAGGGGTAGTCTTGCCTATAAATATTTTCAAATTTATAGCCTTAGGTCTGCAGAACATATTGTGTGAGGAAATACAATGTGAATAAAGGGAAATTGTGCTCCGCTGAAGTAAGAAAGGGAAAAATATGGTTTTATTTCTTGCCCAACATTTCTGCATCATAATATCTCTAAGTGTGCAGCCATCAATCTGAAATAAGTCTCAGAAAATGGTGTAAACGATATTGCTAATCTGTCAGATTTTAGAATTTCCTTCATTCAGTCAGTAGGCCAAAATCACACAGGGCAAAGGCAAACGAGATGACCAGAAAGCCTGAGGGGACTTTGGATTTCCTGGTCACTGAGTGCAGAAATTTAAAACCTTCATTCAGAGAGAGTAATGCATAAAGATCCACATGTTTGATCATTGTCCATCAGTCCTGTAAATAAGGCTTGTGTTCATTAAATGAGTAAAATACAAAAAAAAAAAAATTATCATAAATATGCTTATTTTTGTTTTCTCTATCTCAACAAAATACAAAGATTTGACCATATGGAAATACTTTTTCTCTAGCCATTATGGATTTTAGTGACCATTATTTTATCAGTCAAAAGAATTCACTATTTAAAATTGATTATCTTATCTGTGCAATAAAAAATATAATGCTATAATATGGTTTGGGGTGTTAATTGAAAATAATATATACAAAATAATTGCCCATTTATCAGTCAAAAGAATTCACTATTCAAAATTGATTATCTTATCTGTGCAATAAAAATTATAATGCTATAATATGGTTTGGGGTGTTAATTGAAAATAATATATACAAAATAATTGCCCAGTTCCTGATTCACAATTTTTGCTCAATAAGTAATAACTGAAATTATTATTCTAGATCTAGGACTAAAGTTTCAAACTTTACTATGTTCTAAAAAATTGAAATTAAATATACATTCATGTATAAATACATAGGCACATATTTTTTCATATTCTTTTCTAGACTATACAGGTCTTATTTTTTGTCTTTGGAGTGATTTTTTCCCTTTACCTGGATTCAACAAATGTTACTGTTTTACCTTGTTTTCTCTTTTTCTATATAGCTAGTTGTCATTTATCATTATTTATATACAATTATCTGTGCACAAACTTATTTTTGCTGATACGTGGATCTCATAAGGACAAGGACAATTTTGAAAAGAGCCTCAATATTATCACACTGAAGAAATTTAATATTGATATTGTATTATTTAATACGTGGCCTGTATTTAAATTTCTCTAAATATCCTTTTAGTTTCAAAATTTTAGGTATTCTTAAAACTCTGATATGATCAAGATTTATGCATTATGTTTCTTTGTCATGTATCTGGTTTTCTTTATCTAGAATAGACCCTCTACAATTTATTTATTTATTTATTTATTTTTGGTCTCCCATGACATTGACAGTTTTGAAGATCCTAAAGCAGAGGTCTTGTTGAACATTAAGCATTCTGGATTCCCCTGATTGCTTACTTGTGATTTGACTTATATTAACCATATTTTGAAAAAATTTCAGAGATAATATTTTGTGCTCATTGCATTGCATCAGGAGGCACATCCAAGCAAGGGTGTATTGAACAGTCAATTGTTAAAATCTCAGGAATTTTCTGAGCTAATTGTTAAACATAATAATTAGTAAAAATTAAATTACATTTACTTACAATTAAATAATATATGTTAAACAATAATAACACATACTAAAAATCCATCACTTCCTAATTATTTTATTACATTTGCATCTATCATGGTGAAAATGTTACACGATGGTGTGTTATGCTCCTCTCTTTTCAACCCTACCTTTACTGATGTCACATTGGTGACTTGACATAGGCCATTGTGGTTGTATTTATGTCACAAAAATCAACACATGTTCTGAATCAGAACTTGGTTTATGGTACTGTTGATTTTTAAGAAAGTGATTGAGAAAGTGTTAATAATGTAAGTTAGACATAATTGTGCTGTGTCTGTAGCCATTACATTAAAATGAGGAACTATTTTTTCAGTGTGAGAAAACTATTACCCAATTCAGCAAAGTAGCTCATGCCACTGATAACCCAGTTAAGTTCTGTCATGCATCTTTGTTGTTTCATTTCTGTCTTATTCATGTAAACAAAAATATCAACCAACATTCATCCTGGAATTATATTCATTCATCAGTTGAAACCATAGTGTGAATTTGATATGACATTTTGGCAAATATCATTGAAAATATTCTTTGAGAATTGGTTGGTTACATGCAGTTTGCAATAAAGACTATTATAAATTTTATTACTATTTGTAAATTGTGTTTTATATATTGTTTCTATTAATAATATTTGTAACAAATATTATATAAATATTATGTTCTTAAATATATGCATGTTTTTAAAAGTCAGCTGTTAAACATTTAGCAGGCCACCACTGCACCTGAGCCATTTTGTCCCAATAATGGTAAGTTTTATTACTTGGTAAAGGTGGTGTCTGCCAGATCTCTTCATTGTAAAGAAACACTTTTCTCTTTGTACTTAGTAAATAATCTGTGTAATGATACTCAAAGACCATCTTTAAATCCTGTCCTTCAGCAACACTTTCACCCAATAGGTTTAGCATTCACTGATGATCTTACTTAAATCAATTACTACATTTCTGGCTGCAAAATAGTAGTTTTTTAAATCATTTTTTCTATCTGTATTAGCTATCATTTTTCTACAAGGATGAATTTTCTGTTTCTCTCTTGCCATTACTGACTGGGTTGATGAAATTTTTAGTATGTTAAAGCTACTGAAATCATTAATATTTTTGTTATTGAATTGTCCCAAAATATTTCAGGGATCCCCTTTAAACTAGCTTCTTTGTTTTTTTAAACATGATCTCCAGGTTTGGGGCATGTCTTTGTTTTCCGGCAGAACAAAATGATACAGGTTCGCTTTACACTTTTTCTTAGCCAGAAATTAGCCACTTCTCCAAAGAATTTAGTTATTTTTATTGATGAATCATACTTAGCTATGAAAACCTAGGTGTTCTGTGTGTGCTTGTTGCTATTGTGGTGTCAACATCCTTTTAATGTTCATGGCTATGAAACATCACATTACGAAAAATAATACCTCTAACTCAAATACAACACTACAGGATATTTTCCTACCATTTCTCATTCCAATTTTTTTCTCTTTTCTCCTACATTAAGGATCCTGGTTCCACAAAATATCAACATATTTAATCATTTGCTTTATCTACAATCACACAAAATATTTTCAGAATTATCACACCAGTATTACTATTATGTAAAGTCTGCGATTCCTTTGTGGTTCTTTTTGCTCTTGTAGTATTTCCAATCACAGGTATACAGTCAGAGCTCTGTGATCCAGAGTTCCTTGATTTAAACCTTTATTGTTTTTCCTCTGTTAATAAACTGTTAGGTTCAAATGTTGTTCTTGGTTTTTTTGTATTTAATTTATGGTTTGCTTTTTAAACATGTTGTATTTTTAAGTATTTATGCATTTACATAGATCAAAAATAACCGTAGATAAAAACCTTTGTATATCATTTTCTGTAAAATTTATGTTTTTTTCCATTACTATCATGTTTTCATTCTTCTTTTTAAAAATTTTTAGAAGTTCTTTATATAGAGAGCGATAAGCCCTTTTTCTGGAATATATGTTGTTAATATTTTCTTCCAGTTTCACATTTATATTTTTACTTTATTTATGGTATTTTGTCATTCATTTAAAAAAGTCATATAGTTGAATATATCAGTCTTTCCTTTTATTGCAGGATATAAATAATTTACACAGGTTTCTTTTACTATTTGATGGTTTTCTTTTTTTTAACTTTTTTTAAACTTTTTTTTATTCATTCAAAGTTTATTATGCTGTAGATTATTGGTTTACATCCAGTTTTTTTTTTTTTTTTTTTTTTTGCTTTCTAACAACAATACAGTTGTTCAAACCTCATTAATTTGAAAGTCCGTTCTTTTCAAAAGTAATGGAGATTTCATCTTTATCATGTACCAAATTTCCATATTACATGGATTTATTTCTAGACTTTCTTTTCTGTTACATTGTTCTGTGGATTTGAGAACCAGTACACATTGATTTTAGAGATTCGATGTGTATTTTTATTTCTTATAGAGCTAGATCTCCTTCATTGACCCTTTGGTTTTTCGGGAGTTCTCTAGATATTCTCAGATGTTTTCTTCATAAGTTTTGTTCCAGAAAATATCTGGTAGTATTTTTATTAGAATATTGTTATATTATATTAACATGGAAGAATTTACATATTTGTGATGTCTAATCTTTCTGTATGTAGGTCATTGGGTGACTTTTTAAAAATTTTCAAGTACATTTTATGTTTTTCTATGTTCTTTCTAATAGACTTCGGTTTTTAGTGTGGTTTTAGGTTCACAGCAGAAGGGACAGAGGTTCCCCGCCCCCACCCATGCATAGCCTCCTCCACTATTGACATCCCCTGACAGAACGGTTTACTTTTTTGCAATTGATGAGCCTACATTGACACATAATTATTACCCAAAGTCTATGGTTGACATTAGGGTTCACTCTTGGTTGTACATTCTATTCATAGTGACATGTATCAATAATTACAGTATCATACAGAATAGTTTCACTGCCCCCCAAATTTTCAGTGCTCCACCTATCCCTTTCCGCCCCCTCAACCCTAGAAACCACTGATCTTTTTACTGTCTTTTGTGGTTTTTCTTTTTCCAGAATGTAATATAGTTGGAATAATACAGTATTTATCCTTTTCAGACTGACTTCTCTCACTTATAAATATGCCTTTAAGATTCTTCATGTCTTTTTTTGGCTTGATAGCTGTTTTTTTTTCATGACTACTAGACTTTCTTTTCTGTTACATTGTTCTGTGGATTTGAGAACCAGTACACATTGATTTTAGAGATTCAATGTGTATTTTTATTTCTTATAGAGCTAGATCTCCTTCATTGACCCTTTGGTTTTTCGGGAGTTCTCTAGATATTCTCGGATGTTTTCTTCATAAGTTTTGTTCCAGAAAATATCTGGTAGTATTTTTATTAGAATATTGTTATATTATATTAACATGGAAGAATTTACATATTTGTGATGTCTAATCTTTCTGTATGTAGGTCATTGGGTGACTTTTTAAAAATTTTCAAGTACATTTTATGTTTTTCTATGTTCTTTCTAATAGACTTCGTTTTTTAGTGTGGTTTTAGGTTCACAGCAGAAGGGACAGAGGTTCCCCGCCCCCACCCATGCATAGCCTCCTCCACTATTGACATCCCCTGCCAGAACGGTTTACTTTTTTGCAATTGATGAGCCTACATTGACACATAATTATTACCCAAAGTCTATGGTTGACATTAGGGTTCACTCTTGGTTGTACATTCTATTCATAGTGACATGTATCAACAATTACAGTATCATACAGAATAGTTTCACTGCCCCCCAAATTTTTAGTGCTCCACCTATCCCTTTCCGCCCCCTCAACCCTAGGAACCACTGATCTTTTCACTGTCTTTTGTGGTTTTTCTTTTTCCAGAATGTAATATAGTTGGAATAATACAGTATTTATCCTTTTCAGACTGACTTCTCTCACTTAATAATATGCCTTTAAGATTCTTCATGTCTTTTTTTGGCTTGATAGCTGTTTTTTTTTCATGACNATAGTTGGAATAATACAGTATTTATCCTTTTCAGACTGACTTCTCTCACTTATAAATATGCCTTTAAGATTCTTCATGTCTTTTTTTGGCTTGATAGCTGTTTTTTTTTCATGACTTTCAGTGCAGAATAATATTACATCATCTAGATGTATGACAGTTTTTTGCTAAATTTATGTGTTTTTTTAAATTATTTGATTGCATTTTTATGACACATGAGACAGAAAATAGATTAGCTGCTCCTTACGGATAGGGGTAGGAAAGAATAGTTAAGTGATTGCTAATTGGTTGAGAGATTCTTTTTCATGTGATGAAACTGTTCTGGAATGTAGTGATGATGGTTGCACAATTTCGTGAATGTACGAAAAACTACTATAGTTTTAAAAGAGTGAATTTTATGATGTATGTGTTGCATCTTTACTAAAAAAGACAAAAAAATAGCCCATTAATTTTTTATATCAATTACATGTGGAAATCACAATACGTTCAATATAGTGTGTTAAATAAAATACATTATTAAAATTAATTAACATGTTCCTTTTTACTCTTTTAATGTGTCTACTAGAAAATTAAAATTTTTCTAAAAATTTATCTTATTTATTTTTTCATCGAAATGTAATTGATTGTAAATATCTGCAGGTACCATATTGATTATCAGTATCTGTGTGCAATATGTGATGCTCAGTTAGGATAATTAGTATATTCAACAAAACACAATGTAATCATTTTTTTGTGGACCTTTACCAATTTCTCACTAACCCCTCCTTCCTGTCCTCCTTTCCCACCTCTGTTAACTTCAGTTCTGTTTTCTCCTTTCGGATGTTAAATATATTGTTGTTATTGTTGTATCTTTCTCTCTTCCTTCCTTTCTTTTTTTTTATTTGCTTTTTTAAAAATTTTATTTTATTTATTTTTTAGCTCCCACTTGTAAGTGAGGACATGCAATATTTGTCTTTCTGTGCCTGGCTTATTTCACTTAACAAAATTTTCTCTAAGTTCATCCATGTCACTGTGAATATCAGAATTTCATTCTTTTTTATAGCTGAGTGGTATTCCATTGAGTACATATACTACATTTTCTTTTTTTGTCTTTTTTTGTTTTTTTTGTAACCGGTAAGGGGATCATAGTAACCCTTGGCTTGGTGTCGTCTGCACTGTGCTCAGCCAGTGTGCACACCAGCCATCTCTATATAGGATCCGAACCCGTGGCGGGAGCGCAGCACCGCTGTGCTCACAGCGCTGCCCTCTCCCGATTGAGCCATGGGGTCGGCCCTATACTATGTTTTCTTTATCCAGTCATCTATTGATGGACATTTTGGTTGGTTCCATATTTTGGCTATTGTAAATAGAGCTGTGATGAACATAGGAGTGCAGGTATCCCTTCGACATGATGATTTCCATTCTTTTGGATATATACCCAGCAGTGAGATTGCTGGAATATATGGTAGTTCTTTCTATCTGTAGTTGTTTGAGAAACCTCCATACTGTTTTCCATAAAGCCTGCACTAATTTACAGTCCCACCAACAGTGTAGGAGGGTTCTGCCTTCTCCACATTCTCACCAGCATTTGTTGTTCTCTGTCTATTTGATTATAGCCAGTCTAACTGGTGTGAGGTGATATCTCAGTGTGGTTTTGATTTGCATTTCCCTGATGCTTAATGATAAGCATTGTTTTATGTGTCTGTTGGCCATTCATATGTCTTCCTTTGAGAAATGTCTATTCAGCCCCTTTGCCCTTTTTTTTAACCAAGTTACTTGTTCTTTATTGTTAAGTTGTTTGAGTTTCTTGTATAT
>NW_007732217.1:99714-101932 GCF_000696425.1 Galeopterus variegatus | reverse complement strand
CCCTTTTTTTTAACCAAGTTACTTGTTCTTTATTGTTAAGTTGTTTGAGTTTCTTGTATATTCTGGATATTAATGCTTTGTCAGATGCATAGTTTTCAAATATTTTCTCCCATTCTGTAGGTTGTCTTTTTGCTCTGTTAATCATTTCTTTTGCTGTGCAGAAGCTTTTTAGTTTGATATAACTCTATTTGTTTATTTTTTCTCTTGTTGCCTGTGCTTTTGGGGTCTTATTCATAAAATCTTTGCCCAGTCCTCTTCCTGAAGTGTTTCCCCATTTTTTCTTTTAGGAATCTTATAGTTTCAGTCTTATATTTAAGTCTTTAATTTATTTTCAGTTGATTTTGGTATATGGCGAGAGGTGCAGTTCTAATTTCATTCTTCTACTTATGGATGTCCAGTTTTCCTACCACCACTTATAGAAGAGGCAGGCTTTCCCCCAATGTATGTTCTTGGCACCTTTGTCTAAGATCAGTTAGCTGTAATTATATGGGTTGAATTCTGGGTTTTCTATTCTGTTCCATTGGTCTGAGTGTCTGTTTTTATGCTGGTACATTGCTATTTTGGTTACTATATCTTTGTAGTATAATTTGAAGTAAGGTAATTTAATGCCTCTGACTTTATTTATTTATTTTGTTCAGGATTGCTTTGGCTATTTGGGGCCTTTTGTTGTTCCATATAAATGTTAGGATTGCTTTTTTCTATTTCTGTGAAGGACATCATTAGTGTTTTCATGGGGATTGCCTTGAATCTGTAGATTGTTTTGGGTAGTGTGGATATATTCACCATGTTAATTCTTCCAATCCAATAACATGGAATATCTTCCATTTTTTTGTGTCCTCTTTAATTTCCTTTGGCAGTGACTCATAGTTCTTTTTGTAGAGATCTTCCACTTCCTTGGTTAAATTTAGTGCAATGTACTTCATTTTTCTGGTGGCTATTATAAATGGGCTTGCTTTCTTGATTTCATTTTCTGCTATTTTGTTATTGGTGTACAAAACTGCTACTGATTTTTGCATGTTGATTTTATATGCTGCAACTGTACTGAAATCATTCATCGGCTCAAGGAGTTTCTTGGTAGTCTTTACATATTTTTAATATATAGGATCATTTCATCTGCAAACAGGGACAGTTTGACTTTGTCTTTTCCTGTCTGGATGCCCTCTATTTCTTTCTCTTGCTTGATTGCTCAGGCTAGTATTTAGAATACTATATAAAATGGGAGGGATGACAGTGGATGTCCTTGTCTTGTTCCTGTTTTGATAGGGAAGGCTTTCAGGTTTTACCCATTTAAGATGATATTGGTGGTGGATTTGTTGTATATGACTTTTATTGTGTTGAGATATTTCCTTCTATACTTAATTTGCTGAGAGTCTTTATCATGAAGGGATGCTGAATTTTGTCAAATGCTTCTTCTGCATCTATTGAGATAATCATATGGATCTTGTACTTAATTTTGTTGATGTGGTATATCACATTTATTGACCTGTGTATATTGAACTATCCTTGCATCCATGGGATAAATCCCACCTGATCATGGTGTATCATTTTTGTAACGTCTTGCTGTATTCTGTCTGCTAATATTTTATTGAGGATCTTTGCATCTATATTCATCAAAGATATTCACCTGTAGTTTTCTTTTTTTGTAGTATCTTTTGTCTGGTTTTGGTGTAAGGACCATGCTGGCCTCATAGATTGAGTTTGGGAGAATGGCCTCTGTTTCATTTGTTTGTAATATTTTGAAGAGAAATGGTATTCATTCCTCCTTAAAGGTCTGGCAGAATTCAGCGGTAAAGCCATCTGGTCCTGAGATGCTGATTACTGCTTCAATCTTGTTGCTTGTTATTGGTCTGTTCGGATTTTTATTTCTTATTGGTTCAGGCTTGGTAGTTTGTGTGTATCCAGAAATGTATCCATTTTCTCTAGGTTTTCAAATTTGTTATGCATACTTGTTTATAATAGTCTCTAATGATTCTTTATATTTCTGTGGTTTAGGTTGTAATGTCTCCTCCTCTTTCATTTCTGATATTTGCTATTTTGTTCTCTCTTTTTTTAGTTAGCCTAGCTAATAGTTTGTTTCATTTATCTTTTGTATCATTTTTGGGGTCTCTATTTCATTTAGTTTTGCACTGACCTTAATTATTTCTTTTTGCCTGCTATTTTGGGGATTGGATTGTTCTCGTTCTTCTAGTTCTTTGAAATGTAGCATTAGGTGGTTTAA
>NW_007732217.1:96312-98360 GCF_000696425.1 Galeopterus variegatus | reverse complement strand
GGGTTCCAGGTGCAGGACTCCCTTAAGGATTTCCTGTAGAATTGGTTGTGTGGTGGTGAACCTTTGCAGCTTTTATTTGTCGGAGAAATACACTATTTCTCCTTCATTTCTGAAGGATATACTTGATGGGTTAGTATTCTTGGATGGCAGGGTTTTTATTTTATTTTATTTTTTTTAGTACTTTGAATATATCATCCCATTCTCTTCTGGCCTATAGAGTATCTGCTGCGAAGTCTACTGTGTGTCTAATGAGGACTCCCTTATAATTGACTTGATGCTTTTCTCTTGATGTTTTCAGGATTCTCTGTCTTTGACTTTTGATAGTTTGACTACANTGTTTCATTTGTTTGTAATATTTTGAAGAGAAATGGTATTCATTCCTCCTTAAAGGTCTGGCAGAATTCAGCGGTAAAGCCATCTGGTCCTGAGATGCTGATTACTGCTTCAATCTTGTTGCTTGTTATTGGTCTGTTCGGATTTTTATTTCTTATTGGTTCAGGCTTGGTAGTTTGTGTGTATCCAGAAATGTATCCATTTTCTCTAGGTTTTCAAATTTGTTATGCATACTTGTTTATAATAGTCTCTAATGATTCTTTATATTTCTGTGGTTTAGGTTGTAATGTCTCCTCCTCTTTCATTTCTGATATTTGCTATTTTGTTCTCTCTTTTTTTAGTTAGCCTAGCTAATAGTTTGTTTCATTTATCTTTTGTATCATTTTTACAATTGTATCATTTTGGGGGTATCTATTTCATTTAGTTCTGCTTTGATCTTAATGGGGTCTCTATTTCATTTAGTTTTGCACTGACCTTAATTATTTCTTTTTGCCTGCTATTTTGGGGATTGGATTGTTCTCGTTCTTCTAGTTCTTTGAAATGTAGCATTAGGTGGTTTAATTGAAATCTTTCTCTTTTTTAATGTAAGCATTTATTGCAATAAACTTCTCTCTTAGTACTAGTTTTGCTGTATCCCACAGGTTTTGGTATGATGTGTCTTGATTTTCATTAGTTTCAAGAAATTTTTTGATTTCTTCTAAAGTTTCTTCTTGGACCCATACGTCATTTAGGAGCATGTTTAATTTTCATGTGTTTGTATAGTTTCCAGAGTTTCACTTATTATTGGTTTCTAGTTTTAATTAATTGTAGTCTGAAGTGATACTTAAAATGATGTCAGTTTTTTAAATTTTGCTGATGACCTAACATGTGGTCTACCCTGGAGAATGTTCCACATGGCAATGCAAAGAATGTATAATCTGTGGTTGTTGGATAAAATGTAGATATCTGTTGCTATCTCCCAATTCAAATTGGTCTAAAGTGTTTCTCTGTTGATATATCTCTTAGATCATCAATCCAATGTTGAGAGAGCTGTGTTCAGGTCCCCAACTATTATCATATTGGGATCTACCTCTTTCTTTAGGTCTAATAGTGTTTGCTTTATATATCTGGATGCTCTGGTGTTGTGTGCACGTATTTTTTATGATTGTTATGTTTTCTTTCTGGATAGATCTCTTTATCATTATGTAATGGCCTTATTTGCATCTTTTTATGGTTTTCGGCTTAAAATCTATTTTATCCAGTATAAGAATAGCTACTTCTGATTGTTTTTGGTTTCCATTTGCATGGTGTATCTTTTTCCATCCTTTTACTTTCCAACTGTGTGTGTCTTTACAAGTGAGGTGAGTCTCTTGTTGACAGCATATAGTTGGGTCTAGTCTTTTAATCCAGTCAATCAGTCTGTGTCTTTTCAGTGGGGAATTTAATCCATGTACATTAGTGTTGTATTGAAAGGTCTTACTCCTGACATTTAATTGCTTTTCAGTTGATTTAAATGTCTTCTGTTCCTTTTTTTCCCTTTTATTGTTTGTCTTCAGTGTTTGCTGGTTTTTTGAGGTGGTATAGTATAGTTTCTTTCTCTTTCTCATTTTCATATCTGCTCTACCAGTGGTGTCTGTTCTTTCTTGTGTGTTCATGGTTGGGATTATCATTTTTTGGGTTCCAGGTGCAGGACTCCCTTAAGGATTTCCTGTAGAATTGGTTGTGTGGTGGTGAAC
>NW_007732217.1:95420-96082 GCF_000696425.1 Galeopterus variegatus | reverse complement strand
GATGCTTTTCTCTTGATGTTTTCAGGATTCTCTGTCTTTGACTTTTGATAGTTTGACTACAATGTGTCTCAGAGAAGACCTATTTCGATTGAATTTTTTGGGAGATCTTTCAGCTTCTTGAATCTGAAGGTACCTATCCCCATCAATAGCTGACAAGGTTTTAACTATTATTTTTTTGAATGTGTTTTCAATGTCTTTTCCTTTCTCCTCTCCTTCCCAAACACCCATGATACACATGTTCGTGTGTTTAAGGTAGTCTGCTACCTCTCTTAGATTTTCTTCTTCTTCTATTTCTTGTTTGCGTGGATTATTTCAAAAAGATTGTTTGAAATCATAGATTCTTTCTTCTGCTTGTTCTAGCATGCTGCATACACTCTCAATTATATGTACTTTTTATTTTATCAAATGAATCATTTTCAGGAGTTCTGCTACATTCTTTTTTATTGTATTTACCTTTTTTGTAAAATTCCTCCTTCATGTCCTGGATTCTTTTTCTCATTTCATTTTCCTGTCTAATAGTCTCTCTATATCTCACTGAGTTTCTCTAAGACTGTTACTCATAATTCCCTTTCAGCCATTTCAAGGATTTCCCATTGTTTGAGGTCTGTTATTTGAGAATTTTTGAGAATTACAGTGTTCCTTCGGTGGTGTCATATTTTCTT
>NW_007732217.1:92971-94582 GCF_000696425.1 Galeopterus variegatus | reverse complement strand
GATTTCCCATTGTTTGAGGTCTGTTATTTGAGAATTTTTGAGAATTACAGTGTTCCTTCGGTGGTGTCATATTTTCTTGTTTTATTTATTTATTTATTTATTTTTATTTTCTAGTATCCCTACATTGATGCCTAGTCATCAGATGGAGTGATTGCTCTTTTAATTATTCTGGGGAGGCCTTTGAGGAGAGAGAATCCCTCCTACAGATTTGCTATAAATTGCTGATTGGGTGGGGTATTTTAGTGTTGGTTCTGGGTAGATTCAGTAGTTTCAGTAGTTCTGGTAGACTAGTTCTGATGGGCACCAGGAGCTATGTCTGCAGTTGGGGCTGTGCACATGACTGGGCCTATGTTGGTGGGTGGGGGCTGTATGGGCAGCTTGGGGGCTGGAGCCCTGTGGCTGGCTAGATGGTTGGGCCCACATATGTGGGTGGGGCCACATGGGTAGCTATAGCAGCTGGGACAGTGTAGGTGGGTGGATGTCTGGGGCTATGCAGGTGGCTGGCGTGGCTGGGGTTGTGTGGGCAGCTGTATGGCTCAGCTCATGTGGATGGATGGGGCCATATAGGTAGCTGGGGCCATGGGGCAGCCAGATGGCAGGGCCCATGCATGCTTGTTGGGCCGCATGCGTGGCTGGGTGGATTAGGCTGCATGAGTGACTAGACTGCTAGTTCCCCAGGGGTGGTTGGAGGTGCATGGGTGTCTAGGTGGTTGGGGCTGCAAGAGTAGCTAGACAGCTGGGCCCATGTAGGTGGGTGGGGCTGTGCTGGTGCCTGGGTGGTGGAGGTCGGGTGGGCAGTTGGGGCTGCAAGGGTGGCTGGAAGGCTGTAGCTGTACAAGTGGCCAGTGTCACACAGGCAGTGTGGTACATGTGGTAGGGTAGTACACTGTACAGGGTGAACTCCTGTGTGGGAAGGAGCACAGATCTGGGACTTCACAATGGCACAGACAACTGTGGTGGTAGGTGGCAGGTTGGGGCAGGAGCATAAAGAGGGATACTGCTGAGAAGTGCTCACAGCTGAGCAGATATTTTCCCCCCACAAGGGGGAATTCTTCCTGGCTGACCTTGATGTTGGAGATGTGTCAGTGGCTGAAGCCACTTTATTTTTTATACTACCCTGCCTTGTTTTCATGCTCCACAGGGTCCTTACTGCCCTCCCACACTTTCTCACTGATACTCTTCCCTGTACTTAGCTGTTTATTCCTTGGTCTGGTCCCTTTTTGTGCAAGAATCTCATGTGGGGAAACTTTAGTCCACCATCTTCCCCCAACCTCTGCTAAATTTATGTTTAAATGCTATCGTTTTTATTGGCTTTGTAAACAGATTATTTTATTTTCTGTTATTTTTATTATACTATTATTATTATTATATTATTATATTTTCATTATGTTGCCCAAGTGGTTATTGTTTGTGTATATGAAGGTTATTGAGTTTTGTATTTTAGTTTTCTATCTTGTTACTTCCTGAATTTTTAAAAATAAACTTCACTTAAAAAACAGTTTTGGATTGTCAGAAAAGTAGAGAAGATAGAACATAGCATTTCGTTTTTTTTTTTTTTTCCTTTTTATCTTTTTCCGTGTCCGGCAACGTATCGCAACCCTCAGTGTCGCG
>NW_007732217.1:90618-92330 GCF_000696425.1 Galeopterus variegatus | reverse complement strand
GCCTCGCTCAGCCAGTGAGCGGGAACCGGTCTGTATGTGGGATCTGAACCCTCGGCTGGAGTGCCGCCACGCTCCCAAGCGGCGCACCGTAGCAGTGCGCCACCGGGCTGGCCCCAGAACATAGCATTTCAATACAGCTCATACCCAGTTCCCCTATTATAAACGTCTTAATATGGTATATTTGTTAAAGTTAATGGATGAGTGTTACTACATTGTTATTAATTAAACTCCATAATTTATTTAGATTTCCTTAGTTTTGACCTCACGTCCTGTTCCTGTTGCAGGGTCCTATCCAGAGTATCATATTGCATATAGTAGTCATGTCTCCTTAGGCTTCTCTTGGCTATGACAGTTTTCAGACTTTTATATTTTGGAAGACCTTGACAGTTTTGGGGAGTACTGAAAAGGTATTTATTAGGATGTTCCTTTATTGTAATTTGTCTGAATTTTTTCTCATGATTAGACTGGTGCTATATGTTTTTGGAAGGAAGACCACAGAGATAAAGTGGCATTTTCATTACATCATTCAAGTATCTACATTACGTATCACTGTTGATATTGACTCTGAGCACCTGGTTGAGATTGTATTTTCTCCACTGTAGAGTTAATTTTTCTCCTTTTTCATACTGTACTTTTGAAGAATGTCACTATGTAGCCCACACTTAAGGAGTGAGAGTTATGTTCCCCTCTTCAAGGTCAGACTATCTAAATAATTCTTTGGAATTATTTATAATTTATTTGGAATTGTTTTTTAAGGAATATTTATATATTCTTTACAATTTACATATTCAATCATTTGTTTCTATCAGTAAGAATTCATTAGTATTTATCTCATGCTTTGGGTTACAATCTAATACTGCTTTATTTAGTTTGTTGATCAAATTGTTTCAGCTTTGGCCATTGAGAGCTCTTTCAGGTGGTACCTTTGTCTTTTTGACATATTCTAAGTGTGAATTTTTAATTTTTTAAACACTTTCTTTCTTTTTGGCTGTACCAAGNATCAAATTGTTTCAGCTTTGGCCATTGAGAGCTCTTTCAGGTGGTACCTTTGTCTTTTTGACATATTCTAAGTGTGAATTTTTAATTTTTTAAACACTTTCTTTCTTTTTGGCTGTACCAAGATGCTTCAGGTTCTTTTTGTATATTTCCTGCCCAGTCGTAGAGTCAGCCATTTCTCCAAGGTCCCCTGGCCTTTATTGGAGAATGTTATTAGAAATTAAGATATAAGTGCTAGGAGTGCTTGTTGCCACTGGGGTATACTTTCTTTTAGGCCCTCTCAGCTGACAGAGAAAGGAAATATATGTGTGTATACTAACACATCTATAAATATCTCTATGTGTACCAGCTGTATCAACATAGCTAAATGTGAGCTACTCTAGATAAGGCTGGTATAAGACTATTATGCAAAATGTTTTGTAGACATAGGTTTTTTTTTCTTTTGGGTAAATATCTGAGTAGAATTGTTGATTAATTGGATAAATGCTAGTTTAACTTTATAGGAAAATGAAAAACAATTGTCAAAAGTGATTATACCATTTTAAACCTCCACCAGCAATGTGTGGGAGTTTCATTTCCTCCTTAGGATTTCAATATTATCAACCTTTTTATTTCAGATATTCTAATGTACAGAAAAAGTCATAACACTATAATATTTGCATTTTCCATATTATTAATGACATTGAACATTTACTAAAATGCATTAATTATTCATA
>NW_007732217.1:87869-90434 GCF_000696425.1 Galeopterus variegatus | reverse complement strand
ACTTATTATACAATTGTAATTTTTGAAGCATGTAGTTTTTTTACATATTCAAATTTTAAAAATAAGTAAAAATTATAGAAAAAAGCAAACTCTAAAATTAGATACCAAAAGAAATGATCAATATTAACTGTATATCAAATTGAGAACTTTAGATACCAAAAGAAATGATCAATGTTAACTGTATATCAAATTGAGAACCTCATAACATATACTGACTCTTTCTATCTTAGGTGGAATATATTCTAAGGTTAACTAGAACTGCAGACAAATTTAACGTAATTCTGTAAATATTTTATGCTTATTGTGAAATAGAGAAAATGGCCATATATACAATGATGTTCTTTAGAACCAGAGTCCTCACTCCAGGAGAAGTAGAGTGGATGACTGAGTGGGTGATGACAAGGAAAAATTCCATGGGGTTTTCTTTGGATTGGGGGTATCGGTATTGAAACATGATCTTTAGAAATAATTTATTTTCTAACTCTGTCCACTAAAAGGGCCTAGAGCAAGGACACCTCAGCTGCAGTGAGCACACCTAGTTCCAAGTCGTGGTTTTTAAATAACACACCACATTAAGAGATACTAGAATTCCTTGGAGAAATGCCATATGGAGCAGATGCTCTGACTGGAATAAAATTGAATTTAGGTTATTGGCACAGAAAGAAAGATAGTACCACATATAAAATTAATTCACTGTACCATTTATGGGCAGTTGTTGCAACAAAAATATTAAAGTTGGTAATGTCATTTATGTGGTTAATTTTATAAAAACAAAACTACAACACACAGTAGATTCTAATTTGTAACAAAATAGAAAACGATCATGAAGGTATTTTGTACTACAAAGATTTGACTGTTTTGGGTGGGCAAATATTTCAAAAAGTTGGCAAATCCTAACAACATTTTTTTCTCACAATCATTCCAAATCATGACCAAAGATATCACTTCTGAAATACCAGTGATGATTATATTAAGCGAGGACACATAATATAGTGTGCGTGTGCGTGTGTGTGTGTGTGCGTGCGTGTGTGTTTATAAAAAAAGAAACTGAGAAAATACTGATGATGTGCAATCAAATAGTTTGGAGTCCTTTTTAAAGGCATAGATAGCTTTAAAAAAAAGCAGGAGGTACCCATTTCCAGCTGCAACTAGCAGTAGAATTAGCTGTAAAGATTTATAAGCAATAAAATTTAGTGATTTTTTAATTTCTGCTATTTAACTATGAATTAATGAAATTAGATCAAAGGCTAATAAGCATCTGTGTTTTATTAAGAAACCTGACGTAATTTTAACTGTTAACCTCTACTTCTTGAGATACTGTGTTTTACTGAATCTCCCAGAGAAGCAACTGTTACCTCCATGCTGGTCAGGGACAGGTGTTAGTGGGCCGGGCTTCTGGTTTCCAGGCCTCTGTGGAATAACATCTTAACTTGATGTTATGCATATAGGATAGTTGGATTAGGTTTTTTTTTAATGAAAATTGGATGCCATGGAGAGAAGTACAAAATGTATGTCTGTGGAATAACATCTTAACTTGATGTTATGCATATAGGATAGTTGGATTAGGTTTTTTTTAATGAAAATTGGATGCCATGGAGAGGAGTACAAAATGTATAGAAAACACTAGCCTTCTCACCTGCACTGTTTTCACAGCTTCTGTTATGTACTTTCATTTGCATTTAGTGACAAGAAATTTGCAGTATCTCCCATTCTGAACCATTGAACATGGCATTTTAGTTTTCTGTCAATTTTTCACCCTCTCTTCTGACTCTTCTTTTTACCTTGGATATGTTTTTAAAAGAGGAGGTAGCTTTCAATTTTTAAAAATGTATTTAAACTTTCACTGTTGGTTCTTCTGAGTATTTTCAATTGTATAACAAAACAAAATGTGAGTGAAAGTACAAAAGTGATGCTATTTTATAATTTCTTCATTATATTCACAACTGTTCTCTGATTTATATTCATAACCTACTTGAAGAACTTTTATATACCTTACCCACTTAAACTCAAAGCCTTTGATATATAATAGGTCCCATTTTACAGAATGAGGGATCTAGACTCTAAAAATCAAAACAACATGATTGACGTCATCTAGTCAGTAATGACTGGCCAGAACAAATCTTCTAACTACTGGTCTAATATTTATGTAATATTCCAACAACAGTATTAACAAGACATAATAGCTAATATGTATTGGCATAAGTTAGAATGACATGGTAGCTAATATTTATTGAACACTTGTGTTCTTGGTATTACATTGAGTACTTCAGATTAGTATCTCATATAACTCTTTAAGTACATCAAAATTGAAAGAGTTTGATATACTTACTCAGCACCACACAACAAATCCATGGTGTATGAGGACTGAATTATTTTTTCATCCCAGTGTGCATAGGCATAACTTATCTCCTATACTACCATCTTAGGGGGAAAAGAAGGAAGATACATTTTTAATGAGAACTTACTGATACTGGAGGACAGGGTCTGGGGAGATGTGATAGCTGGCCTCAACCTACCCCATCCTCTACCAGGGTCTTGACTGCCACAAGAAAGAATTCAAGAGCA
>NW_007732217.1:84098-87125 GCF_000696425.1 Galeopterus variegatus | reverse complement strand
GCCTCAACCTACCCCATCCTCTACCAGGGTCTTGACTGCCACAAGAAAGAATTCAAGAGCACAGTCACATTAGGAAATAAAAATAGGTTTAATGTAAGGAATAAAAAATACAGACTTCACAGGGAAAGTGCAGCCTAGCTCCAGAAACTGAGCAGTGGCTGTACCAAGTTTAATACAAAAGTAAGAAATACACACTTTACAAAGTGTAGACTGGTTCCAGAGTGAACATCAGCCTGCTAAAGGCAAGTTTAACACAAAAGTAACAGATACACACCTCACAGGCAAAGTAGGGGCTGGCTCCAAAGACAGAGAGCCACAGCCCTGCCTTCTTCCTGGATTCAAGTTTTATAGTTTGGCTATCTACACATATTCATCCTATCCAATGAATATTTAACTAAGGGGTGGTTCCCAGTTATGTAACCTACTTTTACACATGCTCAGTTGGTCTCTTTGGAGCATGCTCATTGGTCAAATTCCATCACATGCACTTAGAATATTCTAGGTGCTCTCTAGTGCTCCAAGTGGAAGGTCATTTAAAGGATAAAGTCCTTTTTTACTGAGCATCCTCAGCCACCTGTAGTCTCAATCTCCATGTTCTGGTACCAAAAATAGGTGCTACAGACTACTATAGCTTAGGACTGAGAGGTGGGGCTTGAGTCCTAGGGGAGTGGTTTGAAACCCAGTGGAGTGGACTGAAACCTGATTCCAGGCGACTGAGCACCTCCTATCTCATTACTATGTGCCTTGAACTGGGAAAGAGACCTTATGAAACAAGTATCATGTGAAAATGAAAAGTGCCTTGCGTTATGTATTTATGGAGCTAAATCCACATCCATCTCCTGAGTTGACTATAATATCTGAATGACGAAGAGGTAAAGTGTAAAACATAAAGAATGCAGGGGCAGCTATATTTATTTCATAATACATGAAACCAAGTGCCAAATAACTTTTCCAGGGTCACAGAATAAATAAATGTTATTACTGCATTAAACAGGAAACCCTTTTGGTAGAATATCAGCTCTTCATTGGTTTTTCTGTCATCAGCAACTACCACAATATCTGGCATGCTAGTGAATACTTATTTAATGAAAAAGTAAATGAATGAATGAGAATCTAATTATCCTGACTTCTTGCCCAGGAATACAGAACTTGCTCCTTACTTAGTTCAATATATAATACGGAAGTTCTCATTGCTTTTTTTCATTATACAAAGAATCCAAAATTAAAGTCTAAAGTTAAAGCTTTATGTATTAAGATGGCCTGATCTCTTAGTAGGTATTGGGCAGTGGTTACGCAGTATGAGAAGTATACTGCTCATATATGTATTTATGTATTTTTCTGTAAGATCCTAGAAATTTTTGAAGAGCACTGCATGGTTCATTTTAGCACTAAGCTAAAACCCTTTGTAAACATGAGAGAGAAAGTAGTAAGCATATTTCAATATTTATGAAATTTTGATTAAAATTCAGTATATGGACTATGTTTCATTAGCTTCATAAAGCTGGTATACTCATCTAATTTATTATAGTCCCACAACATCTAACATACTGCACTTCTTACAGAGTTGGAAATCCACAAATATCTTCTGAAGGCAATTTGTATCTATTTAGCGTTTTCTCTTTTTGAATTTTAATAAAAAACAATAATTGATATCTTCAAATAATGTGAGATATACATGCATGCACACATATTTCATTGATGATTAAATCCAGCCATGTAATTACTTCTAAATAGATACGAATATGACATGCTTTTTCATCTTTCCACATTGGTGACAGAGATCTTGTTCCAAAGTAGATCTTCTCTCTCATTTTAAAACTAATTTTAAAACAAAGTCTCCAATCCAAAGACCTAGTATTATTTCTGTTTCTGAATGGTGAATATGATCTTCAGGGAAAAAGTGTTTTTACGATAACAAAGTTAGGGAAAAAAATGGTTTTCATACTATGTAACTTTGAATAGGCAGAAAGATAAAAATAAAAGGTGAGAGTTGGAAAGGAAGAAAACCTGAAACCTGAAACAGTTCTAGAAGAGAAGAACTCAGCCAAAGAGCGTTTAGACTTTATTTTGATCAGGTTGTAAAAAAGAATTACTGGTTTTATATATAGTATATGTTATCATTAGTTTTATTTAGACTATGCATTCAATGTTGTAAATAGATGACATATTAATATTGTCCACCTGGAGATTGTCTGAGTGGGTTTTTACAGACAACATTTTTATCTATACATGTATGTTTTAGGCCTGTAGACATGTAAGACTACTTCTGGATAAATCAAAGAATGTAGTAACAGAGAAAGAGGTTACTGAAAACAACAGGACAAAACAAAGGCATGAGCCAAAAGGCGGAATACAGCAGATGCCCCCTGTATTTATTGCAATGAACATTTGTAGTTGCTATTTTAATATTTTATCCTGTTATATTTTAAAATTAATTAAGCATATAGTCACGTTTTTCATATGCAAGAGAAGATATATAATTATCTTTAATTCTCCATGTTTAACCAGAAGTTGCCCATGTTGTCTCACTAAGGTATCATCAAATATCTGATGGTAATTCTCCAAGGTGAAAGTATAGTGGTCTCTAAGCTGTGCTCTTGGGTGGTCCATGTGAGTAGAATTCTCTCCTAGATTGCATTAGAAGATGGGCAGGGCAAGAGACCTCTCCAGGATTCACATACCATATGCGCACACACACACACACAGGCATGCATGCAGGCACCTGCCAACTTTATAGCTTTCTGCTTTGTTCAGACTAGCTCCGTAGTACCTTTTTATTGTTGTTGTTAATGTTGGAGTTCTATAATTTCATTTATAAAAGGGGCTTTACTACTAAATTTTTTTGAAAGCCATTGCCTTGAGTAAAATAAAAAATTACAGAACTTGCTTTGATATTTTATAAACACAGTTAAATGATAGAAAAATCACATCACTACTATAATATGTTGCCGTTCTTGTCAGTGGTCATTTCACACTGATGTCCATATAAAAAAGCCTGCAGTTGGTGTCATTTTTACTAAAGGTGTA
>NW_007732217.1:71481-83688 GCF_000696425.1 Galeopterus variegatus | reverse complement strand
GATATTTTATAAACACAGTTAAATGATAGAAAAATCACATCACTACTATAATATGTTGCCGTTCTTGTCAGTGGTCATTTCACACTGATGTCCATATAAAAAAGCCTGCAGTTGGTGTCATTTTTACTAAAGGTGTAATGTTTCTTGATCTCTAAGTGCCTGTGCCGAGAAGACCCATGAACAAAGTGAATTGAAACTCGTTTTTGATTACTTAAGAATAAAATATGTGGTCCCTTACTACAAATCGAAGTCTATTTTATTATATTAAACATTAATTGATTAAAAATGAACTAGTAGTACCTACTACTCCTTTCCTGTAATTGTTTAATAGAAACTCACAGTGTATGGTCTCAGTTATAATTACAGTCTTGGACCAAACAAATAATTGTGACATTATGTAATAAGTATCTAGATAGGTATTTGAATAAATAAAGGCACATTTTGGACAGCATATCAAGGTATAATTGAAATTTAATAAACTGCACTTCTTTAAAGCTTACAATTTGATATGTTTTATAGGCATACGTATACAGCCCTGAAACTATCGCCCAATCAAAATAAGAAACACATACATCAGAACCAAAAGCTTACTAATTACTTCTTCCCCCAACTCCCAAACTACCCAGTCTGACTTTTGTCACCATAGATTGCTTTTTAATTTCTAGAAAATTATGTAAATGAAATTATACAGTATATACTTGTATTTGATTTCTTTTACTCAGCATAATTATTTTTAGATCCATACATGTTATTGCTTGGATTAATAATTTTTTCCTTTTCATTGCTGAATAACATTCCACTAAGTGGACATACAATTTGTTATATCATTCACCTGTTGATTTACATCTGAGTTTTCCCATGACTTGGATATTAAAAATAAATATTCTATGAATATTTAAGTACAATTCTTCATGGGAATATATATTTTCTTTTCTCTTGGGTAAGTACCGAGTGGAATGACTGGATTCTATGTTGTGTTTATGTTTAACATGTTAAGAAACACAGGCACACTTTTAAAATCTAATTTTCCTCACTAGGTTTGCTTCTCCACGTGTTCTAGTTCCGTTGATCAGGAAGGAACTCTGTGCAGGAACAGCACAATGCGTTTGCCATGAGCTAGTTTCACAGCCATTTACACCTGACCACATTTTATACAATGCTGTATTCACTTGCTTCTACAAATAGGCCTTTTAGTTTGGGGACTTAAAAATTCCTTTATATACAGAGTATAATTCTTCTTTAGTGGTTGTCCAAATATTGTTTTGTTGCATTCTAGTATTCTATTTTATATATAAACTGCCAACTTAGGCTACTTTATTCTACTAGTATGGGGAATGCTTATGTCCCATAAAGCAAACTTCAATCCAGTCACCCTGAATAATATGTCCAAAAGTCTAATATGGGTATGAATTACTGTCTTCTTGAGCAGCATCCTCTCAGTAATGTGTAACTTTTTTCATATGTTTCAATTTCTTAGCTCAGTGAAATAGGAGTGTGGTTTGGGCATCCTGCTTAGCCTTACATAGCATCTATGGCTAGAACACAGCAGGTTTTTTTTTTTTTTCCTTTTAGTTATTGATATTGTGGGGTGTTTTTTTTTTTTGGCTCGATTACTTTGCAAGTCTAGATAGATGAATGCGGTTAGGGTTGTTGATATTATACCTAGCAACCTAACGATTTCTGAAAGTAAAAGATTTCTTGTAGGTTAAAAAGATATATATCCCCACTGGGAAGTCAAAAAACAACTTTCCTTTCCCTCAAAATCTTCATTATAAAATACTTTTGTAAAACCAGTTTCCTAGACCTGAAAATGTGATACATGAAATGATGAAGCAACTGCTTTTACAAATCCACAGAGCTAACAAGATGACTATGTAATGTGGGGAAATAGCATGGTGACCAGGTAAAGGACACTTTTCTGTATCAACTATCACAGTCACCTTTAATGTTTGCTCTGATAATGAAGACATATGCTGCAATTTTCTTCTTACCTATTGAAAGCTTTTGTCTGTGTCTACATCAGCTTCAGATACGATGCAATGTTCATAAACCTATCACAAGGTGACAAGGCCAGCGGTGCTCCCCTCCTGTGAGTTTCATAATCTTGCCACCTTTTTATTGCTGACATGTCCTTGAAATGGCACATTCAACCTTAAGCAGATTTTCATTGCTTGTGTTTTTTTTTTTCTGGTGATAAATGTAATAAATATGTATTACAAACATTTAGAAACAAATTGATTGTAGATAAAAGCCACATGTAATATTGCCCAACCTGTCGATGATAATTAATAATATATGTTGATGTATTTCTTTCATTTTTCTCTCTCTCATGCACATGTATAATATGTTTTATATGATTAGAATGTATGTATACATATACATATGCATACATTCAGTTTGCAGTGTTGCAAGTGCATTTTTTTCACCATTAGATATTCTCTTGAACTTTTATTTTAATATCTGTAGAACAGCCTTTATGCAAAAAAAGAAAGAAAAGAATAAAGTTTAAATTAGGTAGACTTTCTTTGTCTATTCTAAGGATAAGATCACAAATTCACATACATGGGTATAGTGTTTATTTGGCAAAAGAATTTGATGTAAAAGGTGAGATTTTCCTCTCTCATATACATTAGAATTTGTCTGATATTCATGTTCTGATTTCAGACCTTAGAGTTGAAGGTCAAGATGTGTTATTAGTCATCTGCTGCTGGTGGTGCTGTTTCTCCTACCACGACCACTGTCATTACCACCACTTCCGCTTCTATTCGTTATTATTATTATTGCATGGTCTTCAACAACAGCATACCTCCTGCCTATAGAGCAGTGAGAGTAATTGTATTGCCACAATTGCCAATGGCAGCATTACAACATACAAAGAACCCTCACATCATCCTATATAGTCCTTGATGAAACAGATTTGAAAAGATATTTCTAATATCCTGAGATATTAACAATCCAAAATGAATTTGTGATCAAAAACTGAATTCAGCATTTCAAAATAAGGGTATTATGCCAATTGAAAGTTTTATTAAATAAACATTCATTATCTTTCCCGATACATTGTGACTAAACCTGCAATAGACATAGAGTTAATGATAGAATTGAATGGGGTTTTATAAATCATTAGTTGAAATCTTTCACTTACTTCTGAGGAAGCTGCCTTCTCCACATGCTAAGTACTTGTTTGAGGTCATGAGATATTAAGAGCAGCATTTAAGCTAGAATCCAGATATTTAATCTTTATATTATGTTCTATTGTAGTTATTGCCCTCCTCAAAGAACTTTGGCAAGTCACTTATCTTAGGTTTTTTGTTTATTATTTGAAAATAGGATATAAACTCACAGCTCTGTCCCCAAACACATTTAGTAGTTTTTCTCACTAGTATGGCTTAATTCAAATCTAATTAAGAAAATAAAAGTAAAGAAAAGGAATGGCTCAGGAGCAATTTGCAGGTCTACTGGTGTACTTCTACTCATGTTATAGGTAAAAATTGAATTTATCTCTAGCCTGGTATAACTTAGAGCCAGGGTACCAGCTTGAGAAACAAAGGTTTTCTTTTGCTTGAGTTTCAAAGATGATATCTGGTTCAAGGTAGGCAGCAGTAGAGCAATGAGGAAGGGCTGAATCACCTAGTTTTCTCCAGATTCTAAGTTTACTCAGGTCCAGAAATCATATCTGGCAGGCAGAGGAGAGAATTCAAGGACCAGTCTTGTGTTGTGCTACCCAAAGCCCCTAAATACCTGGTCTGCCTTGCTCTATGAGCAGTATATTCATTCTGTTTGAAGCTCATTTTCTAGAGTTGTAAGTTTTAACTGCTCAAACCCAACATTTACCATGCATCTGTGACTACCAAAAGGTATGGTTCATAAAATGAGCACTGGATCCTATTTTGAAATAGCCATTTATTCGCCCTATAATGTTGAACAGGTTCAGTCGACTCTAAGGCTCAGTTTCCTCAGCCATGGTATTAAAAGGATAACATTTGCCTCTCAGGTTTATTGTTAAGATTGAATGAGAAAAGGGATGTGGAATAACCCAGCACAGTTTTGTTAATGAATTATATTAATACCTTGATTAAAAATGATTACTTCATTTTCCTTTTCTCAAAGATAAGAATGTCAAAGATTTGAGTCTAGATATTTCTAATATTTGAACTTTCCAAAAATATGCTTTCACCCAAACCTTATTCTTTATGGCTTCATTAGTCTTTTACATCTTTATTTAAATTTCCAGCTGGAATACTTCTTATGACAGTTTCCATGAATTAGACACGCAACCCTGGGAATCAGAGCTCTATTACCAGCTCGTTTGGTGGTTGAACAAGTACAATGATATTGATGATGTTACTTTCATTTATGACCCACTTGCTGATTACCTGTGCTTTTCTGAAGTTATTAGCTTCATTGATGTCTTAGGAGCAGAAGAATGACTGCCCACAAGCTTCCTGATAGAAAGACAGATTGAGGTCAAAATATGACTTTTCCCTGTGTGATTTCATCAGTTTGAGTCCTTAGAAAGGCCTTATATAAATTTTAACAGTTATCATCATCCCCTATGGTAATCATTATAATCCACACTCAAACACAGGCATCAAATGTTTGAATATTTGCTTGTTGCTGACCTGAGTAGTTTTCTAAGTAGTGACCTAATAGAAACTTATTTTATAGAAAATATATAAACAACTAAGGCTCAGTGTTCTCTTCTCTAACAGTGATATTCTACATTCTCAAGATTTATCTGCTCAAGTTGTCCTATTTGACAACATGCATAATCATGCCCCTTTGCACATTATAGACATATTTTTCCTATTATTTTTGGATTTCTAAAAATATTCCATTTTAGCTTTGCCAAACTGTATTTCAATATATAATATCCTTTTAGGGGTCAAATAACTCACCTAGGCTCATGAATTCCATTTCATGGAATAATTTGCATAGAGTTATATTTTAATATGCTGGAAAAGAAAAAAAGAAGTGGATTCTGAAACACAGAGAAATTTCTTCTATTTCAGAAAAAAAATTATTTGAATTGTGACAGTGATTGCATTGAATCTGTAGATCACTTTCAGTAATACAGACATTTTAACAATATCATTTTTTTTTAAAATCTGTGAATACAGAATGTCTTTCCATCTTCTTGTATCTTTAATTTCTTCAGGAAATGTTTTGTAGTTTTTAGTGTTCAAGTCTCATTTCCTTGGTTAAGTTTGTTCCTAAGTATTTTATACTTTTTAATGCTATTGTAAATGGGACTATTTTCTTAATTTCCTTTCTGTGTAATTTGTTGTTAGTGGATAGAAACACAACTGATTTTTGTATGTATGATTTTATATTCTAAAACTTTACTCAGTTAGTTTATGAGTTCTAACAGGTTTTTTTTGGTGGAGTTTTTAGTATTTCTCTCCATATATCATACCACCTGCAAATAGAGATAATTTTACTTCTTCCTTTATGAGTTGGATGCTTTTTATTTCTTTTTTCTTGCTTAATTGCTCTGGCTAGGACTTCCAGTACTATGTTGAATAGAAGTAGCAAGAGTGGTCATCCTTGCCTTGCTCCTGATCTTAGAGGAAAAGTTTTCAGTTTTTCCTTGAGTATCATGTTACCTGTGGGCTTTTCGCAAACAATCGTAACATTTATATAGAACCACAAAAGACCCTGAATAGCCAAAGGAATCTTGAGAATAAAGAACAAAGCTGAAGGCATCAGGCTACCTGTTTTCAAAATATATTACAAATCTATATTAATTAAAACAGTATAATCTTACAGACCAGTGAAACAAAATAGAGATTTCAGAAATAAACCCGTGCACATGCAGGCAATTGAGTTTCAACAAGTGCACTAAGAATACACAATGGGGAACAAATGGTATGGGGAAAACTTGATATCCAGGTGCAAAAGAATTAAATTGGACCCCTATCTTATAACATACACAAAATGAAATAAAAACTAACTAAAGATTTCAACCTAATACCCCAAACTGTAAAACTTTTAGAAGGGGGGGAAAAGCTTTACACGGGGGAAAAGCTTTATGACACTGGGCTTGGAAATGATTTTTTAGCTAAGACACCAAAAGCACAAGCAACAAAAGCAAAAATAGACAAGTGTGACTACATCAAACTAAATCACTTCTGCACAGCAAAGGAAATAATAAAGGAAGTGAAAAGGCAACCTATAAATGGGAGAAAGTATTTTCAAGCCATACCCATTTCTGGTCAGGAGTTAATATGCAAAATATATAAGGGATTCCTACAACTTAATAGCAAAAAACACAAATAACTTAATTAAAAAATGGGCAAAGGACTTGAATAAATATCTCTCCAAAGAAGACATACATATGGCAAATGGATATGTGGAAAAATGCTCAACATCGTTAAACCACAATAAGAGAGCATCTCGTACCTCTTACGATAGCCATTATTAGCTGCTATGAAAAATAACATGGAGGTTTCTAAAAAAATTTAAAAACAGAACTACTGTATGATTCAGCAATCCCACCTCTGGGTATATATCCAAAGGAATTGAAATCAGGGTCTCAAAGAGATATTTGCACACCCATGCTCATTGCAGCATTATTCATAATAGCCAAGATATGGAAACAACCTAAATGCCCATTGACAGATGAATGGATAAAGAAAATGTGATATATACAGAAAATGGAATATTATTCAGCCTTATGAAAGGAAGGAAATCTTGCCATATTCCACAACAAGGATAAACCTAGAGAACATTATGCTAAGTGAAGTAAACCAATCACAGAAGGACAAATGATTCCACTTACATGAGTTATCTAAAGTTGTCAGATTCATAGAAACAGAAACAGTGAGAAAAATGGTATTGTCAGGGACTGGGGAAGGAGGAAACGGAGAGCTGCTGTTCAATGGGTATAAAGTTTCAATCATGCAAGATGAATAAGTTCTAGAGATCTGCCATACCGCATTGTGTCTGTAGTTAGGGATACTGTACTATGTGCTTAAAAATTTGTTAGAAAGGTAGATAGCATGTTAAATGTTCTTAGTACAATAATAATAATTGTATAATGAAAAGAAGAGCGACAAAAACAATCATAAAACAGAGGGATGGGAATGGTACCTGGAGGCAGTTTTGAATTGTATTTTAAAAGATAAGAAGAAAAATCCACCAATTCTCTATTTTAACATATAGAGTTATATGTCTTTATTTGCATCTTTATTTTCTTCTTTATTGCATTTATTCAGTAATATACATACTTACTGGTCACCCACTGTTTGCCAGGCACTGTTTTAGGCACTCGGGTTACAAAACTGAGAGCAATACCAGATACTTTCTCTCTCCTTTTAGCTATAAAGGGAAGACATATGTATTCAGATGAGCCATATTTCTAACTGATATGATGAACTGAAGTAAGTTATGTTTCAGTCAACTGAACTCAGTAGGTTTACTAGATCTTCACTAGTACCGAGATCTCTGTGTTGAGGAGACATTTTGTTCAGGTTAATTATTTGTCCTACCCTTGTTATACTTTTGGTTTAAGCATGAACTCATAAAATCTGAAAATTAAAAGGATTTACAAAAATTATCAAGTTTTACTTACTTCCTATCTCTGGATCAGGAAATTGTAACAGGGAAATTATGAGATTTGCCTAGCAACAGACAATTGATTCGTGGCAAAGTCAGAATGGAAACCCAGATATTCTAACTTCAAGTCCCATTAATCTACCACCATAACACAAGCCTATCAGCTTTCTCACAATAAAAGAAATATGTTTCCATGTTTCACTGGGGTATTTTATGTTCATTTCCCCTCCTCTGCCTGACATTTCTCCGTGTTTCACCACTCATCCTCACTCTCAAACCATATAACTCTATGGAATATCTTTTATTTTTATCTAATATCCTTACACTTTATCTCTCTTGAGGGTAAGGATTATGTTTTATTTGTCTCAAGATATCCAGTATCTAGCATAATAACCTGTCTCTATACACATGTAAAACAGATGGTCAAATATGTTAGGTGAGTTGAGTTGACTTGACATGGTTTTTCCAACCTCTTTATTACTGATCAAGCAAACTTGGATTAGCACTTCAAATCTTTAGAAAATAATTTTCTCATTATGAACAAAAGTTAAATACAAATTCAGCAGAATGAAAGCAACTTATTAAATGCTAGTATCAAGAAAACAACCAAATGACAGAAATTTTTTGAAGACGGCATAGTATTTCATGGTGTATACATACCACATTTTTTATACATTCATCTGTTGATGGACACTTAGGTTGCTTCCATCTCTCAGCTATTATGAATAATGATGCAATGAATATGAGAGTGCAGATATCTCTTCTGCATATTAATTTTAATTCCTTTAGATATTGTTTTTACCATACAAAAAAGATAAGTATGTGAAGTGATGAATTTGTTAATTAGCTTGGTTTAGTCATTCCACAATGTAAACATATATCAAAACATCACATTGCAACCCATAAATATATAATATATACCATTATATTTATTGATTAAAATACATTTTTAAAGAAGACTGCAACTAACTCTGTAACTTTATTTCATAAATCTGTTATCTTGGTTAGGACTAAAATGAATAAAGAGTGCCCTCTTCTGTCTTGTAACCATAACGGTATCATATGGGGTATGAATTTCACTCCATGTACTTATTTTTAAGTCAACTTAGTTTCAACTTTTCTCATGGGAAATTTAAATATAGTCATCCTTGGGCCTCCCCTTACTCCTACCACCTGTGTTTAGCCATTTGAGCCAAAGTTCTAGAGCAGTGGTTCTCAAAGAGGGATGATTCTCCTTCCCCTACCCTGCCAGGGGATATTTGGCAATCTCCAGAGATATTTTTGACTGTTACAACTTGAGAGGGTCCAACTGCAGGTGGTGGGTAGAGGCTAGGGATGGTGCAAAATATCCCTCAACAAAAACAGACCCTCACAACCAGGGTTATTTGGACCAAGATGTCAATAGTGCCAAGACTGAGAAGCCCTTCTCCAGACACTTAGGCTACATCACAGCATCAGGGACTGCAACCAATCACTATCTTTACCCACAAGGGTTACCAATGAGATGTCCATTATTCTAGCACATATAGCTCCTTCAGGTCCACCATTTTGCTGTTTCAGTGACAAGTTTGTGGCACAGAATCCTGGTGATACTTGTAAAAGTGGTCTGGATTTACTAGCTAGCATTTTCTGCAAAGTCTTTTTATATCCATACTGTGCTGCCCAGGAGGAGGACAGAGTTACCATTGCTTATGGGGTAATAGATTTCTTCCTGGTTCTCCAAGTCTGAGAATCTTATTTGAGCCCATGGAAAATTTCTCTCTACACAAAATCTCATCTGTAATTTCCATAGGCTTAAAAGAAAATCCAGAAGCCTTTGCCACAAACTTTCCTTTAGGCAAGGAATTATTGTTTTAACAACTATAGAAGGCAGAAGGCAAAGGGTTAAACATTCTACACAGTTCAAGAATGTTCCCATGACTTTTTTGTGGCATTGATAATAAAGCTTATGGTCATTAAGTTATTTATTCCTTTACTAAATTAGGAAATATAAATTGAGCAAGACTATATGCTGTTTCAGGTGCTCAGATAGAGCGATAAACAAGACAGACAACATCCCTGTTCTCATGGTAGTTATGTTCTGGTGGGACAAAATCAAATATACTCCTCCACCACTGAAAAAAATAAAAATAAAAAATATTATTTTAGGTTATGATCATGAAAAAGGACCTAAAAAATATAGAGGGTGATGTAATAAAAAAATGAAATGGGGAAAAGGGTTAACTTTAGATGGACTGTCCAGGAAGACTTCTCTGAGGTTAGGGCATCTGAGCTCCCACAGTGGGAAGGACAGAGCCTAGAAGAAAATAGTAAATAGAAAGAGACAAAGAACTTGAGGTGGGATGAGCTGATGAGTAGGATATGTTTGAGAAGTAGAAAAAGGGCAAGGGTGACAGGAATGTCACTGGTTTCTTGAACATTCAGGATAAGAGAGTGCCAGTTTCTTGGCCAGTGGTAGGGGTCAGGGAGTTTTGTGTGTGTTTGTTCAACAAGAATTCTTAGTCTTCTATAATTTGAAATTGTTTAAATGTATTCCAAGTCTTGATTCTCCACTCTGACATTTCAAAATCATCCTATGTTACCAGCTGAGTTAGGATGAAATGACTGAACTTGTCAGCGCCAGCTTTCTGCTTGGGGTGAAGCTTCTTTGAGTGTCAGACCACTATTGACATGATGAAGGTAGTTATTTGATGTTAGTAAGTCAGTGAGGGATAGTCAGTGGAGTATTATTTATGATTAGATCATGCATATGATTTAGAAAAAGATGAGAATTCTACCTTACTTCTGTAAAGAAGCAGAGTATAACTCCTGTTTTTCAGGGTATATTATTTCTTCCTTCCTTCCTTCCCCTTCCTTTCTCTCTCTCTCTCTCTCTCTTGCTGTGTGATGATAAAAAAATTATAAAGTCTGTGCAATAATAACAGCACCTGTCTGTCTTACTAGGGATGCTGAAAGAACTAATAAGATAATGTGTATAGAGAGCATTGAACTCCTTAGGAAAAAAGGCAACATATATTTATTTTTATATATTTTTATGGTTATATATATTTTTATATATATAAAGTTTATTGTGACCCTGAAGTTTTAACAAGCCACTACTATTTCATTGCTGCCTAAGCTTCTATATAAAAATCTCAGCCTGAATATTTTCAATTTCTTTGCTTGTTTTTTGCCTTTTTGCATAAACAAAGTGGGATCTTATAAGAATAATGATAATTTTATAGTAATTATAATGTTGCAGTTGATCCTCCTATCTTTACAAGAACCCTAAGAATTAAGTAGTATTTTTGCTATTTTACAGGTGAGAAAACTNCCAAGAATAAATTTGGATTAAAATGGAGATATCCAAATTTACATAAAGATTTTATAAAAAATATATATATAAAGGAGTGTGATGGGATAAATGATAAGATAGTGGAGGAAGAAAAAGAAAAGCAACAGAAATATAAAGGAGTGTGATGGGATAAATGATAAGATAGTGGAGGAAGAAAAAGAAAAGCAACAGAAAGAAAGAAACAAACTTTTGCTGGACTCCACCAATGTCTGTGGGCTAAGCTCTTACTTAAAGCATCTTAGTACAATTTAGCCTCACAACAACCTTCAGGGTTAGGTATTATTATTCTAGATTTTGTTGTGAGGAAACCAAAATTTAAAGAAATACACTAATTGCCCAAAGCCCATAATCACTCATTGGAGGGCCAGATTTCAAATTCAGATCTGCACCACTCAACAGTACAGTGTCTTTATACTATATGACACTGCCTCTGAGAAAGCTGTCTTCTCAGAATAAAAATTGATTGGAGAAATACCAAGAGTGACATCATAAAGGTGGTGGAATAGATGATTTCCAGCATCTCATCTTCTTACGAGTAATCAATTTACAACTATTACAAAGCAAAGATGGCCAACCTGAAACCACTGGAGCTGTTGGAGGAGGAGGAGAGGCCTCTGGAATTTGTGAAGGAGCGAGAGGCCATAGTGAGAGGGTTTAGAGACATCTCCTGTCATTCTGAGCCAGCCCAGTACAGAGGCAGGGACTAGCTATTACACAAGCTGGAAAAAAAACACAGTGAAACCCTTCGTGTAAACCTGCTTGGAGTATGCAGGGGAAAGGAGGGCTTTGGGACCCACCCTACCAGCCCACAGGACATAAAGACCACTGACAGGATTCCCCCAGTCCTGCACAGGAACAGACTGCCATGACCAACTGAACAGGAGAGCCACCCAGAGGCTGGTGAATACTCAGACTGCCCTACAGAAAGCAGTTGGAGTGCGGGGAAAAGGCTGGCCAACTGGGGGAACATTGGATGCATTGCAGGCAGCTGTTCTCAGTGGAAGTCAGTCATGGCAATAAAACTGCAGGGGGCTCAGTCTGAAGGAAAGATGCTGTCCCAGGCCACAATATCCACACAACCCTGTTGCTTTGTGTTGCTTTGCCCCCCACAGATTTGTCACCCCACTTCCCCTGGGTGATGGAGATGCAAAAGATTACTCAAAGCCCATCTCTACTGAGCAGTGAGAGGCCCCGAAGTGTTTAATCTCGCTTTGGGACCCTCAAGAGAGAGGCATCCCTTCCTTGGGAAATTAACGCTGAATTGGGGTTCTTTTCTGCATTTATTTTTCAGACGAGGAAGTTACAGGAAGAGAACA
>NW_007732217.1:69880-70594 GCF_000696425.1 Galeopterus variegatus | reverse complement strand
GGTCCTATCAACAACAGTTTGATCTTAGCAAACATTCCTTCCTATAGCAATTTTCAGTATCTGTACACAACAATCAGTAACTAGTCAGTCTTTGAGCCAGCAACCTGCTGTGCCACAATCCTTATCTTGCAACACAACCCAGAGCTGGAAGTGATTGATTATCCTCACAAAAAGCTGTCCCCAGTGAACCAGCAGCAAATAGCAGTCTCCTCAAATTCTAGGCATCAACATAAAGATGCAAAGATTGAGAAAGAACACAGAAATATGTCACCACCAGTTTAAATAAACAAAGCACAGCAATAGATGCAGAAGAACAGCAGATCTATGGAATATCTGACAGAGAACTCAGAATAACCCTTTTAAGGATGTTCAGGGAGTCATAAGAAAATACAGATAGAAGTTAAAATAATCTTTGAGTAATAATTCAGGAGCAGAAAGAGAAACTTGACAAAGGAATAGAATTAATTGATACACAAATCAAAATTCTAGAAATAAAACATCCGAATTGAACAATTCCTAGAAAGCTCTAACATCAAACTTAATCAAATAGAGGAAAGAAACACTAAGCTCAAAGATAAAACATGTGAAATCATCCAATCAGAGGAGCAAAAAGAAAAATGAATAAGTGAAAAAATATGACAAATACGACACTCCTTCAAGTGAAATAACCTCCACATAATTGGCATACCTGAAAAAGAGGAAAAAGGGAGAGAT
>NW_007732217.1:46278-68134 GCF_000696425.1 Galeopterus variegatus | reverse complement strand
ACAACAAAAAAAGAAAACTACAGACCAATATCCCTAATGAACACAGACATGCAGATTCTCAACAAAATGCTTTTGAACAGAATCCAACAACACATTAAAAAGATCATACACCATGATTAAGTGGGATTCATCCCAGGGATGTAAGGATGATTCAACATATGTAAATCTATAAGCATGATACATCACATCAAAAGAATGAAGGAAAATATCATATGATCATTTAAACAGATGTAGAAAAAGGATTTGATAAAGTCCAAAACCCTTCATGATAAAAACACTGAACAAATTATGTATAGAAGGGACACACCTCAACACAATAAACACCATATATGACACACCCATAGCTAATACACTGAATGGATAAAAATTGGAGGCTTTTCCTCTAAGATTTGGAACACAACAAGGATGTCCACTTTCCCCAGTCTTATTCAACATAGTGCTAGAAGTTCTAGCCTGTGCAATAAGGAAAAAGAAAGCAATAAATGGCATTCAAATTGGAAAGGTGGAAGTCAAATTATTCCTATTTGCAAATGACATGATCCTATACATAGAAAACCCTAAAGACTCCACCAAAAATTATTGGAACTAATAAATGAATTCAGTAAAGTGGCAGGATACAAAATCAACACACAAAATTCAATAGGCTTCCTATACACAACAAAATAGCCAAAGAAGAAATCAAGAAAGTAATCCCATTCACAATGGCAACCAAACAAATGAAATACCTAAAAGCAAATTTACCAATAGAGGTGAAAGACTTTTACAAAGGAAACTATAAAACACTGGAGAAAGAAAAACTCAAGAGGACACAAATAAATGGAAAGATATCCCATGTTCATGGGTCAGAAGAATTAACATAATCAAAATGTCCTTATAACCCAAAGCAATCTATACATTCAATGCAATCCCTATCAAAATACCAATGACATTTTTCAAAGAAATAGAAAAAAAAAATTAAATTTGTGTGGAAGCAAAAAGACTCTGTATAGTGAAAGCAATCTTGAACTAAAACAACAAAGTAGGAGGCATCACACTGCCTGATTTCAAAATGTACTATAAAGCTATAGTAACCAAAACAGTATGGTACTGGCATAAAAATAGACAAATTGACCAATGGAATAGAATAGAGAGCCCTGAGATAAGCCCACAGGCTTACAGTCAATTGTTTTTGACAAGGGTGCCAAAATACACAATGGGGAAAACACAGCCTCTTCAACAAATGGCTCTGAGAACACTGGATATCCACATGCAGATGATTGAAACTAGACCCCTATCTCTCACCACATACATAAATCAACTCAAAGTGGATCAAAGACTTAAATTTAAGACTCAAAACTATGAAACTACTACATGAAAACAAAGGCAAATGAAATGGGAGTTGGCAGCACTTTTTTGAGTGAGACTACAAAGGCACAGGCAACTAAAGCAAAAATACATTAATGGGACTACATCAAACTAAAAAGCTCTGGACAGCAAGGGACACTATCAAAAAGTGAAAGACAACCTACAGAATGGGAGAAAGTGTTTGGAAACTGTACATCAGACAAGGAAGGCAGTAATGTCCAGAATATTTAAGGAACTTAGATGACTTGACAGCAAAAAAAAAAAAGAAAGAAAGGAAGGAAGGAAGGAAGGAAGGAAGGAAGGAAGGAAGGAAGGAAGGAAAGAAAGAAAGAAAAGATCTTAATTAAAAAATGGGCAAAGCACCACCCACCAACAAGGCAGGACCTGCTGTGCCACCTGCCTGCTGCAACAGGGATGCATAGGCAGGGAAAAAGCCTCCAGGAAGCCTGCTCACCATCCACCAACAGGACAGGACCCAATGCGCTGCCCTCCCTTCCCCCCAACACAAAACCAGGATGCACAGGCAGAGAAAAAGCCCCTAAGTAGCTCACCCACCACCTGTGAACAAGGCAGGACCCAGTGCTATGCACCCATCATGTCTTGGATGCCTGGCACCACTTCCAAGGAGGTGGTCCACAACAGCCATCACCACAGTTTCTACTGCTGGAAGGATGACTAGTCACCATAGTAGCAGCCAAGCCTACCATGCAGGTGGTCTGGCCACATATTCAGCTGCAGTAACACAAAGAAAATCACCAGAAGAGCCTGGAAAAAGAGAAAGAAGTCTTTCTCCTCAAAGTCCACTACTGAGTAACAGATACAGCAAATGATTTACCAGATGAACAGAAATAAATGTAGAGATAACACAAGCAACAAAAGAAAAATAAACAAATGGGACTATATCAAGCAAAAAAGCTTCTGCACAGCAAAGGAAACAATCAAGAGAGTGAAATGATAGCCTACAGAGTGGGAGAAAATTTTTGCTAACTATTCATCAGACAAGGGATTAATATCCACAATATACAAGGAACTCAAGCAATTATACAGTAAATAAAATAAAATAACCCAATTCAAAAATGGGCAAAGGAGCTGAATAGACATTTTTCAAAGGAAGACATACAAATGGCCAATAGGTACATGAAAAAATGCTCAACATCACTAGTCATCAGGCAAATGCAAATTAAAGCCAGATTGAGATAGCATCTCACCCCAGTTAGACTGGCTATAATCAAAAAGAATGAGAACAACAAATGCTGATGAGCATGTGGAGAGAAAGGAATGCTCTTACCCTGTTGGTGGGACTGTACATTAGTACAACTGCTATGGAAAACAATATGGAGGTTTCTCAAATAACTATACATAGATCCTCCATATGATCCAGCTATCCCACTTCTGGCTATATACCCAAAGGAATGGAAATCATCATGTCTAAGGGATACCTGCACTCCACTTCCATGTTCATTGCAGCTCTGTTCACAATAGCCAAGATATGGAACCAAAATAAATGTCCACTGATGGATGATTGGATAAGGAAACTGTGGTATACACCATGGAATACTACTCTGCCATAAAAAAAATTGAAATTCTCCCATCTGCAACAACATGGATGAGCTTGGAGAAACTTATGTTGAGTGAAATAAGCAAAGCACAGAGGGACAAATACCATGTGTAGTCTTTCATAAGTGGGTGCTAAGAGATAAAGAAGAAAGGAAAGAAAGACCAGAGTGGTGCATTGGAATTGCAGAGGGAGAGAACCTACCTAGGGATACAAAGTGGAGTGGGGAAAGGGGGATGGGGAGGGAAGTTGGGGATAATTGTGGGGATAATTGGGTGGGAGACATGGGTATAATCACAATTTGTGGTAATGGTCATGCTGCCAGGATGGATCTGGCCATCACATCATAGGCACAAGTGGTGACAATTTGATTTGTACCCCATGAATACTCATAATCAATAAAAACAAAGTAAAATATTTAAAAAATAAAGAAAGAAAGAATAAAATTACAAAAACCTATTAAAAAAACAAGAAAATATGACACTGCCAAAGGAATATAGAAATTCTCAAGTACGAGATCCTACAGAACATAAAACCCTTGAAATGACAGGAAAAGAATTCTGAGTAACTATCTTAAAGAAACTCAAAGAGATAAGAGAAGACTCAGTTAGACAAAATAATAAAATCAAACACAAATTCCAGGATATCAGGAAGAAATTTACAAAGAGATCAATACCTTAAAAAAGAATGTAGCAGAACTCCTAGAACTGAAGGATTCATTCAATGAAATAAAAAAATACAACTGAGAACTTAAGCAGCAGATTAAACAAACAGAATAAAGGATCTCTGATCTTGAAGACAGTTTTTATGAAATAACCCAGACAGACAAAATAAATGAAAAAAGAATTTAAAAAGTGAAAAAGTCTAAGAGAGCTAGCAGACAAACTTAAGCACCCAAACATCTGAATGATGGGTGTTCAAGAAGAGGGGGAGAAAGGTAAAGGCATTGAAAACCTATTCACTGAAATAATAATGGAAAAATTCCCAGATATAGACAGAGACACAGACCTTCTGATTCAGTAAGCTCAAAGATCCCCAAACAGACTCAATCCAAAAAGATCTTCTCTGAAACACATTACAATCAAACTGGCAAAGTTATAAGACAAACATAGACTCCTAAAAGCATCAAGTCACTTATAAAGGAGCCACCATCAGACTAACAGCACACTTCTCAACTTTTGAAACACACAAGAAAGAACAAACCCCACTGGTAAAACACAAATGCAAAATAGAAAGAAACAAACAAACAAACAAAAAACCCAAAACTAAAATCTTTTCACTGAAAAAAACCAAAAGCATCAAAAACACATTATAAAAGGGGGAAAAAGGAACAAAAGATACTTAAGTCATCTAAAAAAAATCAATGAAAAGACAGGAGTAACACAATACTTCTCATAACAACCTTAAATGGAAATGGATTAAACTCCACCCTCAAAAGACCAAGTCTAATGGATTGTATTAGAAAGCTCGGCCCAATTATATGCTGTCTTCAAAAGACCCACCTTACCTGTAAAAATGCACACAGACTAATATTAAAGGGATGGGAAAAATGTACTATGAAAATGGAAACCAAAAATAAGCAGAAGTAACTATTTGTATATCAGATAAAAGAGATGTTAAGCCTAAAACCATAAAAAGAGACAAAGAAGGCCACTATACAATGATATAGGGATGTATCAACCAAGAAGACATAACAATCATAAATATATTTGCACCCAACACTGCAACACCAAGATATATAAAGCAAACACTATTAGACCTAAAGAAAGAGATATAGACCCAAGATGATAATAGTGGGGGACTTGAACACCCCTCTCTCAGCACTGGACAGATCATCCAGACAAAAAATCAACAGAGAAACATAGGATTTAAACTACACTTTAGACCTATTAGACCTGGCAGATATCCACAGAACATTTCATCTGACAACTACAGAATATACATTCTTCTCATCAACACATGGAACATTCTCTAGGATAGATCGCATGTTAAGTCTCAAGTCAAAACTCAACAAATATGAAAAAATCAAAATCATCCCAAGCATCTTTTCAGACAATGGATTAAAACTGGATATCAATAAGCAAAGTTAATCATACTATACAAACTTTTGGAAATTAAACAGGCTCCTGAATGAACTATGGGACCAGGGAGAAATTAAACAGGAAATCAAACTTTCCTTGAAACCAATGAAAATAAAGTCACATCATATCAAAACCTGTGAGATATTTCAAAAGCAACACTAACAGGGAAGTTTATTGCATATAACACTTACATCAAAAAATAGATTTCAAGTGAACATCATAACCCTATACCTCAAATAACTAGAAAAACAAGAACAATCCAATCCCAGAGTTAGTGAATGGAAAGAAATAATTAAGATCAGAAGAGAATGCAATAAATAGAGATCCAAAAATTATAGAAAAGATCAATAAAACAAAGATTGGATTTTGAGAAGATAAACAAAATAGACAAATCATTAGCTAGGCTTAAAAAACAAGAAGAGAGAAGATCCAAATAACAAAAATCAGAAATGAAAAAGGAGACATTACAACTGATACCACAGAAATACAAAGAATCATTAGAGTCTGTTACAAACAACTATACACCAAACTTTGAAAACCTGGGGGAAATGGATACATTTCTGGACCCAAACAATCTATCAATACTGAACCTATCAAGAAGAAATAGAAAACCTGAACAGACCACTAACAAGCAATGAGATTGAAGCAGTAATCAGTAGTCTAACAAAGAAAAACCCAGGGCTTGATGGCTTTAGAGCTGAATTCTACAAGACCTTTAAAGAGGAATGAACACCAGTTCTCTTCAAACTATTCCAAAAAATTGAAACAGAAGCCACTTTCCAAAACACATTCTATAAGGCTAGCATCACCTTGATACCAAAACCAGACAAAGATACAACAAAAAAAGAAAACTACAGGTGAATATCTTTGATGAACATAGACAAAACAATCATCAACAAAATACTAGCAAACACAATATAGCAAGACATGAAAAAAATTATACACCATGATCAAGTGGGATTCATCCCAGGGAGACAAGGATGTTTCAACATATGCAAGTCAATAAATGTGATATACCACATCAACACAATCAAGGACAAAAATCATGTGATTATCTCATAAGATGCAGAGAAAGCATTTGACAAAACTTACTATCACTTCACAGTAAAGCCTCTCCACAAATTAGGTATAGAAGGAAAGTATCTCAACACAATAAAAGCCACATATTATAATCCCACTGCCAATATCACCCTGAATGGGGAAAAGCTGAAAGTTGTTTCCCTTAAGAACAGGAAGAAGACAAGGTAGCCCACTATCTCCATTCATATTTAACATAGTGTCAGGAGTGCTAGCAAGAGCAATCAGGAAAGAGAAAGAAATAAAGGTCATCTAGATTGGAAAAGATGAAGTCAAATGGTCCCTGTTTGCAGATGACATGATCCTATATATTGAAAAACCTAAAGACTCTACTTAAAAGCTCCGAAACTGATTAATAATTTCAGTAATATTGCAATATACAAAATCAACATCCAAAAATCAGTAGCATTTTTATTCTCCAATTAACAAACTAGCAGGAAAAAAATCAAGAAAGTAAGCCCATATACAATAGTCACCCTAAAAAATAGAATACTTAGGAATCAATTTAACCAAGGCAGTGAAAGATCAGAATGGGAGCTACAAATTACTACTGAAAGAAATTAAGAAAGACACAAAAAGACATTGTTGGGGGAGGAGACATTCCACGCTCTTGGATTGGAAGAATCAACATGGTAAAAATGTCCATACTACCTAAAGTGATCTACAGAATCAATGCAATCCCCATCAAAATACCAGTGACATTTTTTCATAGAAATAGAAGAAATAATCCTAACATTTATACGGAACAACAAAAGACCTCAAATAGCCAAAGCGATCCTGAGAAAAAAAAAATGAATAAATAAAGCCAGAGACGTTACACTACCTAACTTCAAATTATACTACAATGCTATAGTAACCAAAAAAGCATGGTACCGGCATCAAAACAGAATCTTGGAACAATGCAACAGAATAGAGAATCCAGAAATCAACCCACAGACTTAAAGCCAACTGATCTTTGACAAAGGCAACAAGAAATGCAATGGGGAAAAGACTGCCTTTTCAATAAATGGTTCTGGGAAAATTGGACATCCATATGCAGAAGAAAGAAACTAGACCTGAAACTCTCGCTGTGTACCCAAATACCTCAAAATGGATTAAAGACTTATATAATACCTGAAACTATAAGACTACCAAAGGAAAATATAGGGGAAACACTTCAGGGAATAGTACTGGACAAAGACTTTATGAATAAGGCCCCCAAAGCACAAACAACAAGAGAAAAAAATAAATAAATGGGATTATATCAACCTAAAAATTTCTGCATAGCAAAGGAAACAATCAACAGAACAAAAAGCAGCCTACAGAATGGGAGAAAATATTTGCAAACTATACATCTGTCAAGGGATTAATATCCAGAATATACAAGGAACTGATACAAGCACACAGTGAAAAACAAAACAAAGAACCCAATTAAAAAATGGGCAAAGGAGCTGAACAGACATTTTTCCAATGAAGACATACAAATGGCCAATAGATATTTGAAAAAATGCTCAGCATCAGTAATCATAAAAGAAATGCGAATTAAAACCACAATGAGGTATCATCTCGCCCCAGTTAGAATGGTTATTATCAACAAGACAAAAAATTAAAAAATGCTGGTGAGGATATGGAGTAAAAGGAACTCTCCTGCATTGCTAGTGGGAGTGTAAATTGGTACAGCCATTACGGAAAATAGCACATAGTTTCCTCAGACAACTAAAATCTACTTTATGTCCAAGTTATCTCACTACTGGGTGTATACCCAAAGGAAATGAAATCAGTATGTCCAAAAGACACCTGCAGTCTCATATTCATAGCAGCAGTATTCACAATAGCCAAAAGACAGAATCAAACTAAACGCCCATCAATGGATGAATGGATAAAATAACTGTGGTATATATACACAATTAAATACTATTCAGCTATTATAAAAATGATATCCTATCATTTGCACCAGTGTGGCTGGAACTGGAAACCATCATGTTAAGTGAAATAAGTCAGGCAGAAAAAGACAAATATTGCATAATATCATTCATATGTGTTATCTAAAAATAATAATTTAAAACAAAGTGTTCTCATGGAAGTAGGGAGTAGAATAATTGTTACCAGAGGACAGGAGGGGAATGGGGAAAGGAATCAGGAGACCAATAGGAACAAAACTGCGCTATCTACCCTAAGTGAATCATTGTGCGGTATATGAATGTATTGAAACAGCACACTGTGCCCCACAGATATATACAAGTAAATATTTAAATAAAAACAAATTGATTGGAAACACACACACACACACACACACACACACACACACACACACACCCTTCAAGATATTTAACTTTCTAAGGTTACCAGATGAGTAAAAGCAAGCTAGTTTGTTTTTCTGGCAGCAATTTTATTTTATTTAAAAAAAATTTTTTTATTAAAACATTGTACAGATTTATGGGCACAGAGTTATATTTCAATACATGTATACAATGTGACATGATCAATCAGGGTAATTAGCATATTCATCATTGAAAAACTTAATCATTTCTTTGCGATGTGGACATTGAATGTCCTCTCTTCTAGTCATTTGATAACATGCAGTAAATCATTGTTACTTATAGATTACTCAGTCAGTTGTACACTGATAGAATTTATTTTTCCTATCTAGCTGTACTTTTGTGTCCATTAATCAGCCCCTCACTATCCCTCTCCCCCTCCCCCTCCTCTAGTAGCCATAGTTCTTCTCTCTACATTTAATTGTTCAACTTATGCCTATCTATTTATTTTATTTTATTTTTTGAGCTCACACATGTGAGTGAGAACATGTGGTATTCTTTCTGTGCCTGGCTTATTTTACATAATTTTCTGCAAGCTCATCCATGCTTCTGTAAATGGCAGAATTTTATTCCTTTTTATGGCTGAGTAGTATTCCATAGTGTGTGTGTGTATATATATATATATATCACATTTTCCTTATCCAGTCATCCATTGATGGACATTTAGGTTGGTTCCATATCTTGGCTATTGTGAATCACGCTGCAATGAACATGAGAGTGCAGGCATTTCTTCAATACACTGATCTCATTTCCTTTGGATATATCCCCAGTAGTGAGACTGCTGGGTCATAAGGTAGTTCTGTCTGTAGTTATTTGAGAAAACTCCATACTGTTTTCCATAATGACTATACTAACTTATCATCTCACCAACAATGTATAAAGGCTCTTCTTTCTCCACATCCTCTCAAGCATTTGTTATTTTCTGTCTTTCTGATAATAGCCAATCTAACTAGAGTGAGATGATAACTCAACACGGTTTCAATTTGCATTTCCCTGGTGATTACTTATGTTGAACACTTCTTTGTATACCTGTTGACCATTTGTACATCTTCTTTTGAGAAATGTGTTTTCAGCTCCCTTGCCCGTTTTTTATTTGGGTTACTTGGGTTTTTTTACTATTCAATTGTTTGAGCTCCTGGTATATCACGGATATTAGTCCATTGTCGGATGCATAGTTTTCAAATATTTTCTCCCGTTCTGCAGGTTGTCTCTTCGCTCTGTTTATTGTTTCCTCTTCTGTGCAGAAGCTTTTTAGTTTGATAAAATCCCATTTGTTTATTTTTGCTTTGTTATCTGTGCTTTTGAGGTCTTATACCTAAAATCTTTGCCCACTCCTATGTCCTGGAGAGTTTCCCTTGTGTTTTCTTCTAGAACTTTTGTAGTTTCAGGTCTTACGTGTAAGTCTAATTTATTTTGAATTGATTTTGAGCAAACTGTTTTAAAGAGTGCACTATATAGGGTAGCCTATCATCTTTCCTTCCTTTTAAAAAATATATTTGGTCTTTTTATTGTTTTTCTTCAGTGCTGAAGGAGTTAATATATCACCCAAAAAGTGACTGGAATAATCCTATCTCTTAGTTTCCACTTAATTTAAACTGTAATATTGTGTATTTAACCTTTTTTTTTTCCACAATACCATATACCATCCAACTTCTTGCCTTACAGAATGTGAAATGCTGGCAGCAAGTGTTTTGAATACCCCCCCACAGATTTTGTTCATGAAAAGAAGAGGTCATTTTTGGTGGCTTCAGAAGAAAACTATTTGTCCTGTATTAAGACAAAGAAAAGCACAGAAGTATGTGGGCGTAAGTGGTAGGCTTATCTCTTCCTGCAGCATCACCAGCAAAAACGATACTTGTGACTTCTGACAGCGGCAATTGTTCTTAGTTGCTGTTGTTACTTTATTTTGGGGTTGAATAAAATATTGCAATGGATGATGAAGTTATATGTCACTATATGATAGAGTATAACTGAAGTAATAAACAACAGACATTTATAAGAAACAAATCACAGTAGGGGCACCAGACAACTTTCAATTGCAAAACAATAGGATGCCAGAAAGGAAATTTGATTATCTGAATTTATTCAGATGTTATAGAGCGGATGATGTATCAAAAGGCAAATTGCAAAGACGCTTTCTCAAGAATACTGTGAGAAAAATACACAAAATGGCTAATAATGAAATAAGTGATTGTGTAGAAGTTTCACAGTGGTGAACTCATGCTATTTACACCTAAGAAGAGAGAGTAAATTGCCCTGTGATCATTGCTGCACATAGCTGCAGCAAAGAAAAACTGCAAAAAGCTCAACATATAAATAACAAGTACTCAGCACATTGGATGCTGTGGCGAGGCAGGAAATACTAATATCTGATAGGAGTCAGTTGAAATAAGTGCAAAAGATCCCTTTGCAAAGGGATGGATGATGCTTACTGCAACTGTTCAAGAACAAAGAAAATTCTGGTTAAAGATCCAAGAAATGAGAAAGGATCCGATGCCATCAGTGGATAGGAAATTTGTAGTTTTGCTCTACAATGTGAACTAATCATCAAACATCCCCATCTCTGGAGTGGTTCAAAGGGAAGGAAAGCTCTTGGCAGTCTTAAAAATAAATGAAAGGCCTGTGTGCAAAGCAAGATTTAAGGGAAACCAGAGCTGGTCTAAGCAGGCAGGCCCTTCCCCTTATCAGTCTTCAACAGCCACTTGTGCATAGAAGATGCAGACCTGAGGGCATCTCCCACTTCGTTTTGGGTTGTTTTTCATGAAACCGAATTGTTTTTTCTGGATTTGTCTCCAGGGCTTTGTACCAAATGAATCATAGTATGAAGCTGAGACTTTGAAAACAAAAACAAATAATAGGTTAATTCTTGTTAAAGTACTTTCACCTGTATTTGCAATGTCAGCTATCTTTAAATTGTTGCTTCAGTCAGTCTAAGGGAATGAAAACTCTGAGCTAGGAAAAATAACACAAAACAAATAAAAACTCTTGGTTTGAAATATTGAAATATAGAAGCACAATGAAAGGTATGGTTAGGAAATATATTTGTTGTTGCTGTTAACCAGTTTTGCTCATCTGCAATTATCTTTTTGGCTATCACTGGTAATCTTGCTTCATTCATTCAAAAGCATGTGTGTGCTAGGTTGTGTTGATATGATAAGTAAGCAGGGAAGACCTGGTCTTTGCCTCACGGTATAGAAAGTTCAACAATTCTCTGTCTAATTCAACAAGCAATGATGTAATAAAGCATGATGAGCATTGTCCAATAGAGGAGACCAGGAAATACAGAGCAATCTAACTCAGTCTAGAGGATTACTGAACAAGACACCTCTCTGTGCAAGAAGTGTTTAAGCTGAAATTTATAAAAGGAATGGAATTTAGCTAACTATTTATAATAGACCCTGAAGTTAAAGTTAAATTTTTATTTAAGTTCCCACAAAATTTAGTTTCTTGATAATTTTTGGTGGCACTTTGATGGCATGTGATTTTAATGATAATTATTTGATTTATCTATCAACTGCAAGCACCTAGATTTGGGGTAAGCACATAGTGATAGCCAAATTACCGTTCATGGAAAGAAAAACTTCCTTTGGATCATTTTTTGCTTCTTCTCTTCCTCACAAAATGTATTGAGATATAATTCATATACTATAAAATTCATTTTAAAGTGTAACTCAGTGTTTTTTACTATATTCTCATGGTTGTGTGATCTTTGCCACTATCTAATTGCAGAAAATTATTATCCCAAAGAGAAACCAGTTAGCAGTCATTAAGCATTCCTCCTTCCCTATAGCTTCTAGCAACAAGTAATCAAATCTCTGTTTCTATAGACTTGCCTATTCTAGACATTTCGTATAAATGGAATAATACAGTATTGTTCTTTTGTGACAGACTTCTTTCACCTAGTATATTTTCAAGGTTCACCCATGTTGCAGCATGTAATAGTACTTTGTTCCATTTTACGGCCAAATCATCCATTGTATAGAAATATCTTAGTTTGTTTAATCTATTCATTAGTTGATGCATGTTGAATTCTTTCCACTTTTTTAGCTATTATGCATGCTGCTACTATGAACATTTGCATGCAAGTTTTTGTATGCCTTTAGTTCTCTTGGTTATATAACGAGAAGTGGAATTGCTGGGTCATATGGTAATGCCATGGTTACCCTTTTGAGGTACTGCCAGACTGTTTTCCAAAGTGACTGTACCATTTTACATTTCCACCACCAATGTTTTGTTTTATTTTTGCAGACCCCAGAGGAACTGGAGGATGTTTCTGACCTTGAAGAGGATCATGAGGTCCGCAGTCACACCAGCATTCAGACTGAAGGGAAGACTGACCGGGTATGTCATCTCCCTGGAGGGAGATGCCCTCTCCTTGCCAATTTAGGCAGCCTCTCACAAGTGGCACTCTTGTGCCTGGAGCCGGTTTTGCAAAGCACAGGGACAAAGGCCTTAGAATGCAGGGGCAGCACTATAAGGGGAATTATTTCCTCTACCTTGAGAGCTCACAGTGAGGCCATTTCAGGTCAGGTAGTGAATTACTCTGTGCCACTTTTGATCTTTATAGGAGTCATGAGAATACAAAATGAAATATTTACATGTTTGTTTAGAGTAGAAAACAGAAACCAAGAAGTTGTAAATATACTCTGAAATTCTAGAAAAAAGCCCTTCTTTTCTTCCTCATCTGTACCTACCCCGACACACACACGTGCATGTGTGCACAACATACACAACTCCAAAAATGTTAATCCAAATTTCTGAATTACTCTGAGCTGCTGTACTTCACTTCGCTCATACCCAATGTGTGGGAATCTGAGAAAGTTTGGCATCCTAGACATTGACAGCTTGCAACTGCAGACCAGACTGCAGAACTTGGATCTGAAATCCAGGTAGTACAACATAGTGGCAAAGACTGCCTGAAAATAGATCTGAATCAGCCATCTCCTGCTGGGTTACGTAGGAAAGTCAATTAGCTTCTAACTATCTCAGTTTCCTCATTTGTAAAGTGAGTATATTAATAGTACTCTCTCTATGAGTTACTGTGAGAATTACCTGAGTTAACTAACAGGGCACTTATATTGTGCCTGGTTTATAGCAAGGTCCCAATATTTGTTAGTTATCATTTTTAGTAATATTAGTAGCAGCAGCAGCAATAGTACGATTATCATAGTCATCATTATTTAATAATAATTATTATTGAATTAGTTAAATTCAGTGACCTAAAATTTGGAGATGAAAGCAAATTTCCAACATTTTTCTCTGTATCCTAGTCTTTCATGGATCTATATGATGTTGATACATTTTTATATGGAAATGCTTGGGCACACTGTATTTTTTGTAGCCTTATTGTAATACAGTCTCCTCAGAAGCATTTCAAGCAAGGACCTATTTGGTAAACTCCATGCCCCAAATGCATGTTGAGTACACATTTCCATAAACAAAAATACTGATGTTCTCTCAAATGTTTTTGTGTACTGTTATACTCTATGATATGTGGAAACTGATTTGAAGCAAACAATTTTAAGCTGTACCAAATTTTACCCATAACACTTCAGATTTCTATTTCCTAACAATGGAAAGTAAAGGAAAATGAATTGAAAAACATCTAACTTTAAATAGATACAGAGAGGTAGGTTCTGTTTCTACTTCTCTTTTTGATTGCTTTTTCTCAATCCCAATCATATCATATAAAAATATTTTATTTCTGTTCATCTATTTTCATATATGTGAAATAAATGTAAAAAAAGCTCTTATTATCGCTTAACTGTATCTTTTTTTATTAACAATAATACCTTACATTTATATAGTTGTTTTTACATTTACCAGGTATTTTCTCCATGTTTTCAAAAAAAAGTTGGAAAAAGTTCCATGTTTTCAGATCTTCAGATTGCCTAGAACTAGTTTTTATCTGCTGAAAAAGCCTGTGTTTTGTTAGAAATGTTGTTTTTCTCCAATCGTGGTAATAGGAACATTCCAGGAATATTTACTTTTAGTTTAGAAAAGTGTTCTACATATAGACACCATTAATACATAGGAGGACAGTTAGTACTTGGTAATATATTGGGCAGTGCCACTCTCTTGGTTTTCTATTTCTTGCTGATTTTTGGAGTTGTTTGTTCTCTAGAAGCCAGTTCATGTTGGGAGATGTCTGGGGTTACAGAGCATCTGGATTTAGTTTCCTTCATCATTGATAAGAGATCAAAGCTTGTAAATGGCAACAGAATTGGAAATACATTTTGCTAAAGGTAAACTTCATTCCTGCTTCCAGTGGAGTAAGTGAGTGGTTCACATGGGCTGATGCTCAGTCACTGGAGGTGGAAGGTAGGTGGCAGGGCTTAAAAAGTAATTGATGGGAGAAATTTTATTAAAATAAGGTCACGTTTTAGAATGCTTGGACTAGAATAAACACACCTAGGTTCTCATTCTGGCTCATCACATGTAGACAATGAAAGTCTGGTTAAGACCCTTAAAATTTAGAAACTTTAAATTTCTTCATCTGAAAAATGAGGAGAGTGACACCATACCTTCTCCCAGCATCACTGGTAACTTCAAATAAGATAATGCATATGGGAGTATTTTATAAACTTTAAAATTATGTGATAAGAAGATAAACTTCTTGTTACTGCTGTTTTTATTTGTGTTTTTGTTATTGATCTGTACTGCAGGTGAGCTAGACCCTGCCCATTGCAGGTTACAAAGTTGATGATGTCCATGATTCTGGATCTTAAGAATCTTTTACGGAAGGCACTGCTTCCAGCCTTGTGGAAATCACCCTGACACTGGTCTGCATCCTGAATTTGTGTTCCACTGTATACAGTTCCCTGACAATCCAATTCATTTGGAATAACCCTGAGTGATAACTCTACCACTGTCTCATGACAGGATAGATCCTTGACCATCAAATCTACTGGGGGCAGCATTATATTCAACCTGGCCACAGTCTACTATCATAGATCTCCTCTGCATAAATTCTAAATAGCTTGGATTTATTCTCTTCCTACCTTGGGGTGTCCCTGCAATTACTATGTGGAATCCTCTGGAAGCTGCTCAGTCATTATAATACATGTACTACTTTGTGTGAGGCATTAACACCCCACAGTGCAACTCTTGAGCAATACACCCTCTTTCGTTCCTGGGATGGACAATTCTAAAGTGCATTTTCCACAGGTCGTCAAAGGGCCCCTAGTGGTATCAAGCTCCAATTGTATAGTAGTAACAGCTTGATAATATATTTTTGGATTCGCTCTCATTTCTTTCTTGATTCATTATTCCCAGTCTCCTCGTTCTGTTCCCTATAATATCTTCCCAAAATAGACTACCTTTCATTGTCAGGATCTGCTTTTTGGGAGAAAACTAGAAAATATAATAATTTCACATACACTCATTATAAACCTCACATTAACTTTTCTCTATTGACATTATTATTTAAAATTTACTAATAATATCACTGAGGCTCAGATTTATATAACTTGTCTAGTAAGTTGACATTTTTAGACTCAGACCTTTGGTGATTACCACATGTCAATTCAATTAGGACATAAAGTTATGAAGATGAATCCTTTACTAAGAAACAAACAAACAAACAATCAAACAAACCACCACCCCTACCACAAACCTGATATGTCATTAATGCAATGGGAGGACAGAACAGAGGATGCCACAGCTGTCTGGGAAGGGGAAGACACAATATATATATTTTTTAATTTTAAAGAATAATTATTGTATAGTGTGGGTAATTTAACTCCAGTAACACCCTGTGATTGTATATCTATCTTATGAGTTTATTATAACAGACTCTACTCTCATACCTGAAGTTTATGTTTTTAATTTTAAAGAATAATTATTGTATAGTGTGGGTAATTTAACTCCAGTAACACCCTGGATTGTATATCTATCTTATGAGTTTATTATAACAGACTCTACTCTCATACCTGAAGTTTATGGGATGGATGACCACAGAGAATAGCTTGAATCTGTTCCCCACACAAATCACCTGGCCAAAACTGAGATCATGTTTAGATAGGCTTTAAAATCTCTCACACACATCTTATATCCCGAAGAGTCCCACATTTCTTATAATTATGTGACTATATTCTTACGTTCAGTGTCATATCCACCTGAGACCTTATCTTTGCATTCTATCCTTCATCGCTATAATTTGTGTCCATTGGACTGAGTATATCTTTTGACACATTTTACAAGCACCATCACTTTGAGAAGATACTATAATATTTTGAAGTGGATTATGTTGAGAATTCTTTGAATACTCATGTCATGCTCAATGTGTAATTCCTGGTGACTGTACAAGTGTATAGATTCCTTTGTGTTTGCTGCTATTACTAAGGAGTATATGCCTTTTTGGTTTCTGGATTATGCAGACTGCTATATTGAATGTGTGCTAGAGCCAGTTTCAGGCACTGATTAGTAATGGAGTGACAGTTATTTATTATCATTTTACTTTCTGCATTTCACTCCTGGTAGCTTTGGCTCTACATCATCTGTTATTGCTGACAGCAGTGGCAAATGCCACTGGGCATTGTAAAGGTCTGTAACTACACAATGATTTAGAATCCATGGTCAATGAGAGAAAAATACTAAAAGACCAATAGTGCATGCTTTATGAAGTGACAATGGAATAGCAGTGAAAATTAGTGATTATCTTAATTGTTATACATGAATACTCACAGAACTGACACTTTGGTTATATCCAGTGACTAGGCATTCCACAGTGACACAGAAGTTTGTCTGTTATAGGTTCACAGAACAGTTTTCACAGAGCTCATTATTTATTGTGTTCATGCTTTCAGCATGTATGGAGTAGGTATCTTTTATCTTAAGAACTCAAATTTGAAAGAGATATGAAAATAGACTTCTGTTCAATCAATAATATTCCTAAACTTACTCCTAGTAAATTTTTTTGTGAGTCCTAAAAGCTTCCTAAATGATTATCCTAAATATGTACTAAGTCATATTTTCGGTTTAAACAGAGCAGTGCCAGTTATCATTTAACACATGGTAGTTTACAGAACATTTCCAAATTGGTATCTTAATTAACAAAAGCCCTAGGGTTCGTTTTTAATTTTTTCCCTTGCTTTTGCTAATTGGGAATTAGACTTAAAGAATTTAAGTAGTCTATGCTAGTACTGTTGACTGAAACCAAATCCCAGATCTTCTTGCTTCAACCACACCCCCTCTTTCCAGTACAGCCCACTTGTAACGCTGGCTAGAGTCTCATCCCTTAAGATCCTGTTGCCTTACTATTGCTACAGTCAGTATCACAGAGTTGTACTAGATATAACTGCAGTACTAGAGAGATGATTTATGCAACTATGACCATAAACGTTAAGGCCAGATGTCCTTAAACCTTGCAAATTTCTAAATGCCCTAATCTTACAATCCTGCATCAGTAGCAAAATCAGTTTATTGATTACCATTCGGAAACTACCGAGTGGTCGACCATAAACGTTAAGGCCAGATGTCCTTAAACCTTGCAAATTTCTAAATGCCCTAATCCTACAATCCTGCATCAGTAGCAAAATCAGTTTATTGATTACCATTCGGAAACTACCGAGTGGTGCCCAGACCCTGTCAGTCTCCCTTGATGGAAAATTTCACCTTGATGAAGTAGAGTATTAGGCAAGTACAGTAAAATAGTAGGGGACCTTACAGGATAGTGTATTAGTCGGTTTCTGTGGCTTATAACATAATTCCTAAAACTGGGTAATATACAAAGAAATGAAATTTATTTCTTACATTTTTGTAGGTTGGGAAGTCCAAAGTCCAAAGAACACATCTGGTAAAGGCCTTCTTCCTGGTGGCATGACTCTATATACAACTCAGGGTATAACCTCGTGAAAGAAAATGGCTTGAGCAAAAGAGCTAACCTTCTCACTTGCTCTCCTTATAAAGCCGTCAGAACCATGCCCGTGATAACTTATTACTCCATGAATGGATCAATCTATTCAAGAGGGTACAGTTCTTGTGATGAATCACCTCTTAAAGTCCTACTTTTCAAATACCACGTTTGGATTTCCCACCCTCTGAACACCGTTACAATAAGACCAAGTTTCTGATACATGAACTTTTGGGGGACCGATTTGACTCACAGCAGTTGATAGTCTGACGTCTCCCAACATGGAATCCAGGAGAGCAGAGGCAGTTGCTCCTCAGTCAGGCTCTCATCACATTGGCCTCTGTGATGTTTCAACAAAAGGAGAATCCTAACTTCTAGAAAATTTTGCTGGTTTATTTCTGTAATAGGAGCAGCCATAGCAGTTGTGACTCAGGAAATTGTTTATATCCAAACAGGGTGGCAGCTGAGAGAATATTCCTCAAGTCTACCTGGGGACAGCTGTGTATTTAGAAAGACTGTTAATGAAATAGATTGAAAAAGAGTTTTAGGAATGGGATGGGTGAGTACATGTCTCACCTTTTCTAGCACTGCTATATGATGTAGCCATTGAGTGTATGAACTTTGGAATCACATAAACGTTGATTCAAATCTTGGTTCTACCAATTACTATCCATATAACTGTTGGAATATTATTTTATATTTTTTAACTTTCAGTTTTCTCATCTGTAAAACTGTGATGATAATAATAGTGTCTATTTTATAGGGGTTTTTGGAGTTTAAATTAGATATTTGAACAATTTAGTTCAGTTCCTGGCACATAGGAAATACTAAATAAATTTTGATTTTTATAAAATGAATTGCATAGTAGGTGCAGACTTGTGTGGGCCGGTCTTATACTCTGACTTCTTTTCGAATAGCTCAGGGAGCTTTGTTAATACAAATCTCTCAGTCCTCTAACATGGCACTCCTTGGTTTCCTGGTTTCATGGTGTCAAATGTTTTTGACATCCTGAACACTCTACTACCAAAAGTCTTGAAATTGATTTTAGCTCAGGAAGAGAACTAATCAGGAACTGCCTTAAGAGGTTTAAAGGAAGATGGCATGAATGGGGTTCTTAATGATGCCAGCATGTTTCTATAAATCTATATTCACATAGATAAGGTAGAGCTGAAATAGTGATCAAAATAAGCAGCTCTTAATAATGAGATAAAACAGAAAAATGACCCAACAATTGTCAAGTTCTTATTTTCTTCAACAAATTTATTGCGTGCCTGGCCCTGCACTGGGAGTTTTTCTTGGTAGCTTGGTGACACATCAGATCTTGTCTCTTTCGAAGTTCTCAGCCACCTTCATAGAATTATGTAGGGCTTAAGTTTCTAGTTTTTATGGTATGTACTGGTTAAGAAATAAAGGTGGGGGGAACTTACCCTGATATTTATGGATCACATATTTGGGACAGTTTTGCAAGTAGTCATTTAAAATCACCTCTTCTTTCTTTCTCTGCCCCTGTCCAAGAAGGGCACATGCTCCAGTGATTTTTCCCTCCGCCTGTATAGCTTGAAAGCCAATAAGGTCTAAAAGCTAAATCTCAGGTATTGTTCTTTCTCACACAATTTAAATTTTGATCATAGTGTCTTATATATGAAGGTTGAAAAAGGAAATTCATTTAACATTATTGAATCCGGCCAGATTTTTATTTGAAGGCATTTGATTCTGTGGTCTCTAATGGCTAGAATTGAGTTTAATGAATAGAAGATTAAAAAAAAATACTTAAAATTTATAATTTCAAATAAAGTCATTTCATATTTCAGCATGACAAGGACATGCTGCCTTTTAAAGATAAATTATTTATGATATTAAATTGTAACGTTGTCTTTGATGACTAAGATTTGTCATATACTTAATCTTTAGCTCAGGAAGAGAACTAATCAGGAACTGCCTTAAGAGGTTTAAAGGAAGATGGCATGAATGGGGTTCTTAATGATGCCAGCATGTTTCTGTAAATCTATATTCACATAGATAAGGTAGAGCTGAAATAGTGATCAAAATAAGCAGCTCTTGATAATGAGATAAAACAGAAAAATGACCCAATAATTGTCAAGTTCTTATTTTCTTCAACAAAAGTATTGAGTGCCTGGCCCTGCACTGGGAGTTTTTCTTGGTAGCTTGGTGACACATCAGATCTTGTCTCTTTCGAAGTTCTCAGCCACCTTCATAGAATTATGTAGGGCTTAAGTTTCTAGTTTTTATGGTATGTACTGGTTAAGAAATAAAGGTGGGGGGAACTTACCCAGATATTTATGGATCACATATTTGGGACAGTTTTGCAAGTAGTCTTTTAAAATCACCTCTTCTTTCTTTCTCTGCCCCTGTCCAAGAAGGTCACATGCTCCAGTGATTTTTCCCTCCGCCTGTATAGCTTGAAAGCCAATAAGGTCTAAAAGCTAAATCTCAGGTATTGTTCTTTCTCACACAATTTAAATTTTGATCATAGTGTCTTATATATGAAGGTTGAAAAAGGAAATTCATTTAACATTATTGAATCCGGCCAGATTTTTATTTGAAGGCATTTGATTCTGTGGTCTCTAATGGCTAAGGCCAGATTTCTATTGGAAGGCATTTGATTCTGTGGTCTCTAATGGCTAGAATTGAGTTTAATGAATAGAAGATTAAAAAAAAATACTTAAAATTTATAATTTCAAATATAGTCATTTCATATTTCAACATGACAAGGACATGCTGCCTTTTAAAGATACATTATTTATGATATTAAATTGTAACGTTGTCTTTGATGACTAAGATTTGTCATATACTTAANATTATTTATGATATTAAATTGTAACGTTGTCTTTGATGACTAAGATTTGTCATATACTTAATATTATATTCACTTAAGAGCATATAGTTTGTAAACCTACTCTGCCTTAATGAGAATCTTTGAGGCCATTCAATCTATATGAGCTCTATAAGTAGAAGTAAATTCAGACAGGAGTAAGAATAGTTGCCTAGGTTACTGGACACAACCTCAAACTATCAACAGTAGCAAATGAATTGCAACATATCACATCTTAGAATATTGGAGATGATTCTTGGTTTAAAAAAAATCCATGTGCACTCTAATTTCATGGTGATGATAGGAAAAACTGCCTCATTGTTGCTTGTCTACATGCAATTAGCTGACTCTCTTACACTATGAGAAAAGAAAAAAAATGCCATGGATGGGTGGTTTACTTTAAAAATTCGAAACCGTTTAATAGGCCCTATTTATTATCAGAAGGCACTCTCAATAACTCAAATTTATACAAAATTACCATACAGAATACAGGAGATATGACCTCATTACCTTCTTCATGATGTAATTTGGCCTAGGTTATTATAAAAAACAGTTCAGGTAAATCTGGATGAAATCACATTATTCAGCAACAATACAGTAGGCAGTGCCTTTTCTTATCATTGGTTTCTATAATTTCAATTGTGTGTTTGATAATAACTCTGCTTTCCTATCTTTCTGGCTGATCGTTCTCATTTTTTTCACCATTTTCTTTTAGTCTATTCATTTTCTATTGTTTTCTCATAGTCTATCCATATCTAAACATTAGAGTACTGATCTAAGCCCTATAGTCCTCCAATTCTTTCCACTTTCCAAACA
>NW_007732217.1:41864-45784 GCF_000696425.1 Galeopterus variegatus | reverse complement strand
ACATTCTTATGCAGTCTCAAAATTTCAAACATACGTAAGCACATGACTACAGCCCAGTCCTGTGTCTTGAGCTCTGGCTACATATATTGGCATGCCTGCAAATTTCCTCTCTTTGGATGGCTCACAGACATCTGGGGCTCTCAGTGCTCTCTAGCCTAAATATATCATCTTAACCCACAAATCTACTTAAATTCATATTCCTTATGGCACCTCTATTCATTCAATTTCACAAATCTGAACCCGGGAATAATTTTTAGTCCTCCCATAGCTAATTATACACATTTTGGTTTTACTATCTTCTAGATTTTCTCTGAACTTGTTCTTTTTTTCACCACTCCCACTGTCACTATGGTCAAAGAATTCCACCAGACAAAGTTAAACAGGAAAGGAAGACTTTATTCAAGACAATTGCAATAGGGGAAAGAAACCATAACTCATTCTGAGCTCAACTGTGCTGAAATAAAGGGCTAAGAATTTTTTATAGATAAATGTGAGGGGAATTGTAGGCCAAGTCTGCTAACTGAATTTATACAAAGCAATAGTGGACTTTCTCCTAAACTTTTTCTTTATGACAGGGGACAGTTTACAACCTGGATCAAGGTATCCTCTAATGTTAGGTTTCTACCTTCTTACAGAAACTGGGGTACAGGGACCCCATCTTACTCGATTACTACATTGTGAAGAACTGGTTTCCAGTGCCTTGAAAAAGAATTTTCTGGGCTTTAAAACTGGCCAGAGGCTTTTAAAAAGATTTACACCTCAAAGGGGCAAAGAAAGAATTTACAATTATAAGTTTTGTAAAGCTCATGCTCTAGAAAAAGGGACCTGGAGTGATGAAAGGCCGTATCTACAGTTAAGTCAAGCTGAAGGGAACATTAAGACCATCTTGGTCACTACCTTAGTTCAGGCACTGGCTTATCTCACCTAGCTTTCTGCAGAAGATTCCTAAACTGTCTCCTGCCTCTAGTTCTGTAGCCTTTCATTCTCCTCACTTAAGGCACATGGTGTTTCTAAAGTGCAAATCTGTCATCTATTACCATACATAAAAACCCTTCTCGGTTTGTGTCACCACTTGGCCTTAGCATGAAATTGAATTCTTTCATGTCCTGGGCAACGGAACTTTATGCCCTGTTCCCTGCTTCTCTCTTTTGCACATATTTTACCACTGTTACTCCATCCCTGCCACCTTGTGTGGAAATCTCAGTTGCTATAGGGCATCAGGCTCTCCCTCACAATGTTCCTCCGTCTTTGAGAAACACAATTCCCTCAACTCTCCCTCCTCCGCTTTCCAAGTAAATGCCTGCTCATCATTAGGATTCCAGATTAGCCCAGCCTTCCCTGACCCCCAAGTCCCAGCATGATTCCCTTCCAACGTGCATCTGTAACACGTGGGGATTCCCACATCATGACATTCATTGTGTGTGTATAATTTCTCATATGATGGACTTTTCTCCCCACTAAATTCTCAACCCCTTCAGTGCAGGGAACATGCGTGTCTCATCTTTACAGAATCCAGGACTCTGCTTGCTACAGAGTAGATTTATATATGAATCTAGCCATACACGAAGGAAAGAAAGAAGAGACTCTTTTGTAAGACATCTTGCTTCAGGCCCTCAATATATTGAGGCTAGGGTATTACATTAATTTATATCTTGATCTTTCTTCCTTCCAGCAGTTGTCCCGACTCGTGCCAGATAAATCTTACTATAAATTTCTAGGTCAGTACTCTGAAATACTCAGTGGTTCCCTGCTGCTTAGTACAGCCATCCCCTTCTTCTCTGCAGTCTCACTTTCCACAGTATCAGTTACTCACAGTCAAACTGTGGCTCAGAAATATGAGTACAGTTCAATAAGACATTTTGAGAGAGAGAGAGAGAGAGAGACCATATTTGCATAACTTACGTAACTTTTATTACAGTATATTGTTATAACTGTTCTATTTTATTATTAGATATTGCTAATAGTCTCTTACTGTGACTATAAATGAAACTATATCGTAGATATGTATGTATAGGAAAAAACATAATTCATATAGGGTCAGTACTATTCATGGTTTCAGGCAACCACTGGCGGTCTTGGAACATATGTCCTGCAGACAAGGGGGTACTACTGTACCTATAGTGTAAATACTAATTGTTCTGCTTGTTTGCCACAGTCCTTCACAACGCCTATTTATTTCTGGCCATATATGGCATACAAGCCCCCAAACTCTTTTTATTTGCTAAAATAATCATTGTACTCCTGATAGATAATTAGGACTTTCCCTGAGGCTTTATTCATGACATTTTCAATGCCTGAATGGTCTATCTTTGTCTTACTTCCTCAATTCCAGAAATTTTTCTAGATGAGTTCAACTACCTCTATTTCCATAAAATTTTCTTTACCCTTTATCCCCTGTTGAGCTAATGATACAAAAACTTCTGCTGAGAAGCAGTCTTAAGGACATTCCTTTATGAACTCCCTTTGAATTTTTCATGTAAGGTCGCTAGGCTTTATCTCTGTTATAATGTGGTGTACTCTAACAGTTTCATCTTTGTTTTATTCAAATTATTTGCTTAAATTGAAACTTATTGTCATTCCTTTGATTTTATAAGTCACTTTGAAAATCTAGGCAGAGAAAATTAAAGTTCAAAACACTATATGTTATATTATCCAAAATTTTTTATATTAGAGATTTTTTAATAAAGGCCTCCTGAAATTTCAATCCGGATAAGTTTTTTACCAAATATCTTAACATGCTCTCACTTATCAGATAATGGAACTTTATTAAAATATATACATTTTCACTCTGCCTTGATTGCTGGGAAGGTCTTAAATGCTTGGCATATTTGTCTCTTGTTCCTAATCAATTGTCTTATTTGTCTGTAGAAATAATTAATCTGAATAAAAATTTTGATTTTTAAAAATTGAAAAGGTATCTTCTTTTATTATAGTTTTTCTTGATCTATTTTTTCTTCATTGTTAAAGTTTTCTTGTCACCAGTGAGGTAATGTATTTTAGTGTGAGAGAAAGTAAAGACATCCAGTATAACATATTTTTGCAGTGATTACAACTTCTGTGATTTAAGCTTAAATATCTCCACCATTCCATTGAATTGTAGAGTAGAACCTTGGAATTCATAAATGTGGGTTTTCTACCTTCTAACATTAAATCTATGTATGAAATAATTTATAATACCACTGAGACAAAATTTAAGTGATATTCTGTGATATTTATATGTGACTCACATGCTGTTTAGTGAGCCTAGACTTTCACCAGCCTTTAACTAGAGTGTTTTCTACGCATTCATGCATTCATAGCAGAACGAATAACAGTAGAAAAGGAAACTAAAAAGGAGGTCTGATCTTGTAGGATGTATAAACTATTGTTAGGACATTCGGCTTTTTCTTTGAGTAGAATGGGAAGGCACTGGTGGACTTTGAGCCAGGAGTAGCAGATCTGACATATTTTGAAGGAGCCATTCTGAATGCTATGTTGNGAGTCAAGGACAATTCAAGATTTTTGGCTTAAGAGCTGGGAAGATGGACCTTCCACTTATACTGTTAAGGAGAAGACTGAATTGAGCAGGTTGCAGATAGTGGAAGATCAGAAACTAATTTGAGATATGTATAAACTAAAAAGTCTGTTACAAAACCAAATGAAGATGTCAAGTAGGCAGATTTGAAATGTACAAACTGACTACAAATTATCTCAAGTGTACAGCTATTACTGAGACTCCAGAGTCTGTTTGCTAGCTACCCAATAGCCAATAATTGAGAGACAGGAGTTGGTGTAAGGAAAGATGTCCTTTAATCTGGAACCCGGCAGCCTGGGGAAATGGCAGACTTATGTCTGAAAGACCATCTCCACCTCTCTCAGGTTTGTTAAAGAGTTTTGTAGGGGTGTGTGGTGGAAAGCTGATTTACAGTGATCAGGCGGGG